>NC_056715.1:20985999-21285999 GCF_018831695.1 Puntigrus tetrazona
GATTTATTTATTTTGACTTTTTTTCGATTATTAATCCAGCATCACTTTAGTCAGACGCTAATTAGAGTTGCATACACAGCCTTGCGTAATATATGGTCAGTTATTGTATTAATGAGTCAGATCGAATCACCTTATTAAAAAACGGCTTTATTAAAAGCAACAGTTTTCTACTGTCACTGCAATAAATCCTTTGGCCGAAGGAGATTACAAACAAATTCTGTCATAGCTAACTTTTCACATTTATCAGATCGCTGTTAAATAACAAAGTAATTGAACTGTCCATCGGTGTATTGATTAGTGAAATACCGTTTAGCATACTGGTTTTAACCTAGAGAAAACAGCCTGTTCAAAAACAAATGTCACTAAGGTTGTTTTTCTTTGCTTGTTGGATCTCCACACTATTTTTTCCCATGCATTTTGTTTGTACATCGAACACTGAAACTGCGCAGTATTGTTTTGATAAGGGACTGAAGGGGTTGCATTTCTTGCAAAGGGATTGAACAAAACTAAAAAGTTGTGAATGTTCCAAAGGCTGAATTTCTCTATTACTGCTATATTATTAATTGTCTCAAAATTACATGTAATGATGTAACAGTATGAGGAAAGACTGTATTACATGATGCAGTTTTACATCTGTATAATTTTTTTTTTGTTTCTTACTGCATATTGTTGTTAACAATTTGTGAAGTTAAATGTACAGTGTACAAAAGAATGTTACGGGGTGGGACATTGTACATTACTGTAATTATTTGTGTTATTTTTATTTGTATCATAAATGCCTTGTACAGTGTTATTTTTTTCGTTCAGTTGTTTTTTTTTCTCAGTTGGAATTATTTTGTATTTTATTTTTATAAACTTGCTATGAATAAAATTTTCATTCAGCATGCCAACAGAGCTTCCTGGCCTATAAAAGTCTGTATACGTCTCGGACTTTTGTTTTGGAAATTTGACGTAAGGCGTTGCTAGCTTCACGTTCTAGTTTCACGGTTTGAAACGGTTACCATAGCAACCGCGACTCTTCACTTGATATCTCTAAATATCCGCGAGTGCCAAAATGCTGGATTTGACGGCAAATTTAAGCTCTCTGGGATTTGAGGCCGGTCTCGGTGAAGACGAGAAAGAGTTGGTATTTCTGCGCGGTCGGTCCGCTGCCTTGACTGTCGGTGGATGTGCGCATGCTGTATTTGCATATGAGCTTCTGAGTTTGTTAAGGTAAGAAGAGTCCGACAGACCGCTGTTAACGCTCGCACGGATGCCGTTTTACGACAGTTATGAACGTTTTCACGCAGAAAGAGCGTGAACGCGGAGAATGGCGCCGCTAAGGCACATCTGCGTGTCGGTGTGCTGGGAGCGGGACTCGCTGGAAAACAGCTGGCGACGGCTTTACTGCGTGCCTCCAGCCTCAGACCTCACCACTTCAACATCTCCACCAGAAGACCCGAGACATTAGGTGAGTGGGTCAATACATTCAAATGAAAAGTATAAAATTGTATACATATGTGTGTGTGTGAAGAATATTTTTTTTATCTAAATTTATCTTATTTTTCTTAATAAATGCTTTTATTAAGAAATATTTAAACTGATCAAAAGGGACCGTAATGACAATAACACTGTTCCACAAAAATCTGTTCAAAATATTCTTTAGAGAAAATGCATCACCGGTCAGCCGTTATCATCATAATTGCACGATTTCTGCTGGATCACGTGACACAGGAGTAATGATGCTGAAAATTCAGCTTTGATCGCAGGAATAAATACGCTTTAAATGTATATTAAAACGGGTACCAGTCATTTTAAACGTAATGATAGGTGAGCCTGGAATAGAAAACCAAGTCATAAAGAAGGTCCGTGTTTTGAAAATGCGTTTTATGCTTCATTCGAATAAATTCTGGGATCAGTTTTGAGCCAATTAAAATAAAGTAGTTTTTAATAAGTTTAATACCTTCGTGGAACATGATCTTCATATCCTAATGATTTTGGGCGAAAAAGAAAAAAAAAATTTTTTTTTGCCCCATAGAGTGTATTTACTGTATTTATGTTCAAAAAATGCTGCCTTTGTGAAAAAAAAACAATTCTTAGATTTTGAAGTCTTGAACTCTTTTTCTGAGTGCATTTAGATGGCCATTCAAAAGGCTCTTATGCTTGTCAAGGCTGCATTTATTTAAACGTAAAAAAAGTAATTTCACAGCAATCCATTGTCACGGTCCTCGAATCGCAGGGTCATTCTAGACGTATTTGTGAGCGTATTCATCCTCGAAGGCCCGTCGAAGCTGCGTAATCACGCGCGCGGCGTTACTATAGAAACCAGCGTGAAGGTCCACGTGCACGTGACCGCCGGCGCTCTCTCGTCGTGGCAATTATTCAGTCGAGAAAGCTTGCTGAATCATAAATATCCTCCTGAAAACAGACAGTGCAAGTCGTGCGCCTTAATAAATAAACCAGGAGTTTCTTCAGGACCTATTAGTTCGTTAAAAAAAAATCCCTTTGCTGGCCCGTAGGGGAATATTCGACCGTGGGTGTCGAGTGTTACTTTGACAACGTCCGACTGGCTAAGTGGGCAGACGTGCTGTTCCTGTGCGTCTTGCCCTCTCAGCTAGCTCAAGTCTGCGCAGACGTCCGCCGTCATCTGTCTTCAGGCTGTCTGGTGTACAGCTTCACCTCGGCAGTGCCTCTCAACAGGTATTCAACATGATCAGCCTCGGTGCTTTTAATTACAAAGTGTTTTGATTGTGTGTAGATTGATTGTCTCTAAAATGTGGATTACACTTCCAGTTTAGATGTTGAGGGAGTAATGGTAATTACCTTTTACCTTATTTTCCTGTTTTAAGCTTTTTTTGTCTATTTTATTGCGAAATATATGATTGTTTTTTTTCTTAATTTCAGGCTAGCTGTGCTTCTCGACCACAGTTCTGTTATCAAACCCCGCTATGGGTTTGTGGCTTGCTCTGATGTCGATAGGGCCTGGCTTCTCCACGGTCAGCTGACCTCAGCTCTACAGGATGAAGAAGTGATTTCAGCCTCGCTTCCTCTTTCAATGAATGGTGTGTGAAAATTGCAGATGTACCTTTGACAAAGCAATTTTAATTCCTTTCAAAATATGCCGACGTCCGTCTGTCGTTGTTATATACGTTAAAATAACTAAGAAGAAGAACTAATAATGATTATAATAACCGTTGTAGCTGTCTGTATTATTATTATTGCTGTCATTAACGTTCAGTACAGATATTTGGGGTGTTTTTTTCACGCTTTTATTCAGCAAGGAGACACTGAATTGATCGAAAGCAAGAGTCAAGAAAAAAATCCAATGTAAAGGGTGTTCTGTTTAACAAAGAAAATAAATCAAGGTTTCCAGAAAAATGTAAAGCAACATAACTGTTTATTTATTTATTTTTTAACATTAATAATAATCAGAACTGTGGATTGAATTACATTTTAAATTATATGTAAAACAAAAACAGTACACTTTTTATTGTAATCATATTTCACAGTATCACTTTATGGCATATTACGTTTTTATTACAATTGTGTTTTTTATTTATGTAATAATGTTTTATTACAAAATAGCCTAAACGGTTTTGTTGCCAGGTTCTCACAACGAAACCCACCCAAATGCTGCTCAAAACTAGCCCAGTCACATTTAAAAACACCAGTAAAAATCTCACTCCAGAGGGTGAAATACACGTTTTCTTAAGGGGTTCCCTTCATGAAATTAGCATTCTAGGGTATAAACCTCACACATTGGAGTTGTTTCAACCCGTAGACATGAAAAATAACCCACAGCGACAGTGTTAAAGTAGCCCATTTCCACAGGAAAATCACGGTACTGGCAACACTGCTTCTAAACAAAATAGTTTACTACAGACAAATTATTTGCGAGGTTCAAAGAAGCATGACTAATCTTAGACGCACAAATATCTTTTTACATTTTGATTCCCTATATATATATATATATATAAATATCCATCTGTCATGCGAAGTCAATATGGTTTTTGTACGGTGAGCTATAAGACTGCATTAAGTAAACTTGCACTGTTTGCTGAAGGCGGCCTCTTCCTGGATCAGAGATGGGTATCTGCTGTGCTCTACGGTCTCCTCAACATGTGCACGGCGCAGAAGCTGGCCTCCGGAAAGACTCTCCGGCTGCTGAACGGCCTGTTTGAGACAAGCGCATTCACTTATCACACTTTTATAAATTCACCCAGCGCGTCTGACCTTGATAACCCCGACGAGTGAGTCTTATTGTAGACGTTTCAGATGAATTCCCACTATTATTCAGCTTCGCTTCGCTCGGTTGTAATAGCCTGTCTCTGCTCTTTTACAGCCTTTTTCCGTGGATCAGTTTGGTTGACGCTCAAGCTAAAGACACTCCATTGACTGATTTGGTGTCGAGAGATAAAGGTTTGCGAGACTGCCTTTCGGTGATGTACTACAGTGTATTCCCAAACTTGGCAGAATGATAACTGTTTTGTATATTTTTGCGTTCGTGTTCGATCTGTTTATCTTAAACCGGCAGGGTGTTTGTAAAGTCAAGTCTAAAATAGGTGTTAATTAAACTCTGGGGAGAAGTTAGCGTGTCAGCTGGATCCCCTTGAGCCGCCGGGTGCTATATTTGTGTTTTTATCCTCGCCGGATTTTTGCAACACATGGCCGAATGGCTTTGAAATGTTTCCCAGCGCATTTACCTCCACACGATATCTGCTGATGATAAACAAATATCTCACAGATGTTGTAACGCTACCAATAAAAGCGCTTAAATGCAAGACAAATAAATGTAATGTAAAGTGATGTGTTTTTTGTGTTTTATTTTATTTGAAGAGAAGCCATTTCAGTGTGAATAAATAGCGATGCGTCAGTACAAATAAGAAAAATCCAAGAATGACAGGTTTATAAACTAATTATATTTTTATAAGGTAATATAGAGCAAAATCATAAAACTGAAATATTGTGCATATCACTGCTTGCTGGATGTCTTCCAAACGATTCGCTCAGTGATTCGTTTTTACAAACCCCTCGTTTGCGTGATGCTCTCATTTTCATTCTCGATAAATCAGCGTTTGTGAGCAGTGCGGGAGACCTCTGTTGTTACTGCTCCAAAAGCAGCGCCTACTAGCAGAGAATGAATTTGCATTTTCATTTTCATTCAGACCAAAGCTAAAAGACCAACAATATGCAAATATTTTATGAGTATTTTATTTCCAACGATTTAGAATCAAGTCTTTCTTTAGAGAGAAAATACACAGGCCGCTTTCAGATTTCAAAGGGTGCAGAGTGATTTCGTTCACTTAGAGCTGTGTTACACACTGCACGAAAGGTCGTATTCAAAAATCAACTAAACCTATATTGACAAAAAAAAAATTCAGGACTGTTTGATGGCTAGAAATGAAAAAAAAGCATTTAGTTGAAAAATAATGAATTTATAATATTATAAATTTAAATATAAATTAAATAGTATAAATATTATACATTTTTACTGTCGTATTTGATCAACTGAATACACATCATAGTTGTGAATAAAGTATTTGTGACTCTGGACTACAAAACTACAAAAAAACTACAAAAAAGTAGCACGGGTAAAAACAATGCATTATAAGGGTCAAAATTATTAATTTATAAAAAAAAATTTATGCCAAACATCATTAGTATAAGTAATGAAATATTAGTAAGTAGTAAGTAATGAAATATTAAATATATCAACATATATTATATATATAAACATAATTTCAGTAATGTGCATTGCTAAGAACTTCATCTTGAATTATATTTTTTTATAAAATTTGAATTTTAATATATATATATATATATATATATATATATATATATATATATATATATATATATATATATATATATATATATATATATATACACACCTTTCTTGAAACAAAAAAGGCTTCTTCCCAAACTGCATTTGTGGGGACTTTTATTCTGTAGTCATATGCGCGGCAGCCATGCTGAAAAGACTTTACGCTTCAGAACACGTATTTACAAATTAGCGGACTTCCTGGGCGTCAAACGTTATTTGTCAGGCGACACTGTTGCATCTACAGCATCACACTCTCCGCAGGTACGTGTGCGCGCATCATATAATCAAACTATACCGTATGCGTGCGTTTAGCGCGCAGGGACGGTTTGGTTTGAACGTAAATGTATTTTTCCTGAGCTGAGATTGATGGTTTGATGGATGAATTTCACTTTAGTTTCCTGACGTGTCAAAACTGATTCGTATGTGCCACTTGATAACGTCTGCGCGCAACAGCCTTACTTATATTCACGAACGTCGTTACATTAAATATTAAAGTACTGTATTGATTAATTTAGTTTTGATTGCAGAGTTTGTTTCAGTTTTGAATGAGGTTCGCCGAAAGCCGCCTCTGAGTCAGGTAAGAGTTGTCATCTGACGTAAAGAAGCTTCATCCAGCTGATCGTAATGGTGGTTTATGTATTTTATGTGTCTGCTCCTCTAGAGATGGAGAAACTAGAGACCTCAGAGCTTCAGTCTAGACTGTCATCCCTGTCTGTTTCTTCTTTCCCTGGTATAACGTCCAAAAACTGTGAAGCGAACCCTTTAAACAGGTCCGTGCGGGTTTTTTTTGATTCGTCTCAACGGTCGTTTTAGATTTCAAAGGTATGTAAACCTCGTCCTTCCCGCTTTCATTTTGAAGACTTCAAAGCACAGACCTTTCCCGGACGGTGACCCAGCCGGACAACCGAACTAACATGGACGATAACAGCAACGATAGAGAATCTGCGAAAACCACCGAGGTACGGTGGACTCGAGCCTGTCAGGTGTTTGTGAAAAAGTGAGCTTCGGCTTCAGTTCTGTGTGTGTGTGTGTGTGTGTGTGTATTGTGATGTTGTCAATAGGAGCCCAGCGCGTCTCCGGGGAAAGCAGAGGCGGGTGACCCACAGGAGAGCAGTACTTCACACCCCGGGGAGAAGAAAGGTTAGTAAACCCCCTATTAGAGAGGTGAAGCTAATCTCAGGAAACCTTCTCGTCGTCTTTCATCATCGCCTCTCGAGAAAAGAGCTGTCAGACGAAAAGAAGGATGTTTGTGCTATATGCGATGTGCTCTTCACAACCTTAAAGGCTAGGTTTAACACCCAGAAAACGAGAATCTCTCTATATGTGAGGTTTTAACTGGATAAGTGTGCGTTTTCTTTCAAGTCGCTGTCGGGCAGATCACGTGACTTTCAAAAATAGCATGCAGTGTACATTATATAGGCCAAGTCCTGTAGCTTGCGGTAAAAAAAAAAGTTGTTTTATATAGGCCTAGCATATATTTAGGCGCTGATTGTATAAAGCGTTGATGAAAGCTGCTGTAAAAGACATTGATATATAATGCAAACTGTATAATTCATTATTAATTTAAATATATATATTTTTTAAAGGAATATTCATTATTTTTATTAAGAGCAACGCAAAGGTCTTTATGAGGAAGAATGCAATGTATGGAGCTTCTGAGAAAAAAGTGGCAAATGCGTTAATAACAACAATAATAATAATTTTGACCCTCATCTACAAAGTAATGGATTTCTTTTTTTGGCTTCACTATGCGTCTTTGTTCACAAATAATGCTGACAAAATAAAGTTTTCGAGCTAAGTAAGTTTCTGTAATTTGGGGGATCTGACACAGAACGAGCCTATTGTTGTTATTGTAGTAAAAACAGCAATGTAATTAATAATATTTATTAAACTTTGATGGCCTTGTAAGCGTGATACCGTAGTGATTTTTTTATTTTTTTATTTTTAAACGCTTGAATATTTTCACCGAGCCAGTGTGTATTTATGCAGCAACGTTAGCTGCTTTTTGCATGAATTATCCTACTATACATGCATTTATAATTTAGAAATTAATTATATGTTTGTAAATATGTGTATTCGTATATTTTTTTTAATGTTAAAAAACTTTCAAAAATGGAAATAATTTAATATGTACATCACTTGTATTGTTTAATGTAAAAGTATCCAGGCGTTATGGCGGTGTCGAAAGTATGAGAATTTGGGAGACCCGTAATAACAATAAAGTTATTTAGTCCTAAAAGTTATTAAAATTTTTAAGTTATTAATTGCATAAGTTTCCATTCACATAATTATGTATTTATAAATACAGACACATCTTGAAAACACTTATATATATATATTAGTTATTAGTTATATATATATATATATATATATATATATATATATATATATATATATATATATATATATATATATATATATATATATTAGTTATTTTCCATTAATATTTTTAACATATAAAGATAACTTTTTTTTCTTAAATGTACGCATGCATGTCTGTGTATTTATATATAAATAATAAATATAAACAGTACGCTTAACTATGTTATCTAAATAAAAAGTTTTATTTTGGATGCGACTTATTCGTTTCCCAGCACAAAAAAAAAAAAAAAAAAAAATAGGTTTAGTGTTTTATTTCATATTCATGAATGTCTTTTTCTTCATAATTCGGGGTGATTTGAATACACGCGCCGCTGAGCGAATGTTCTCTGACGTGTCTACTCAATCCGAGCGTTAAATCAGCCATCTCTCCGCAGCTCTTCCTCCGATGAAGCCAGCGTCCACGTGGACCTCCGCAGCCCTGAAGGAGCTGAAGACGAAGCTGCGTCAGGAGAAGGACAGCGTGGTGACGGTGTATCGCGGAGACATCATGACCGTCCACGTGCCCACCGTCCCCGAGGCCAAGCGCGTATGCTGGGAGTTCGCCACCGACGGCTACGACATCGGGTTTGGGGTTTACTTCGACTGGTCTCCGGTCACTAGCCGAGCCATTACCGTCCACATCAGCGAGTCCAGTGACGACGAGGATGAAGACGATGACCTAGAAGGTGAGGGACCGCTTCCTTTTGCTTGCTTTGTCTTCTTTCGTCCCTTGAATGCTTAGCCCGTCCACACAGCTCACCTGAACTTTAATTGACAAATTACAGCTCGAGGATCTTTTTTTTTTTGTTCCAACTTAGTCTTGACAATAGTTGCCAATAGTTAGATTCAAGCTTATTTTATAAAAAATTGTGTAGTCTATGATGGTCACAGTTTTGTTGTCATTTTTAATGTGTCTTCTCTAACAGTGCACATGAATTTGTTGCGATGAGAGCAAGTTTAAAATCTGGTAGCGTATGATTCGTCGTCGCACAGTGTTACGATGGCCGGTTTTTCTACATAGAGACTATTTCTCAGTTAAGCCATATTAAGTAACTGTGTGACTCCACAGCGTACCCAAATCACTAAATCAAATATATTTTCAGTAAACAAAAAGCCTCATTTTAGGGTGTTTTGCAGTTATAATGATGCTTGGGCACTCTTATCTTCAATTTTCATTTTTTTTTTTTTTTTTTTTTTAATCAAAGTTTATATACTATATTTAAAATTTGCAGTAATTAAAAAAATATATATTTCATTTGCTTTTTTGTGTTAAATTTAACCATTTATTTTAAAGAAAGAATATTAATATAATATAAGGTAACACTTGTTGACTATTAACTACAACTTTTCCGTCACTAAAATTGTTAATTTGCTGCTTATTAATAGTTAGTAAGGTAGTTGCTAAGTTTAGGTATTGGGTAGAATCGGGCAGGTAGAATACGTGCTTAATTAGCACTAATAAATGACTAACATTATAGTAATACGCATGCTAATAAGCAACTAATAGGTGTAACCGTACAATAAAGTGTTGCCAAATATATTTAATGTTGTGTAAAGCACGCTTTCAGTGACGTACAGGCGACTGCTTTGTCAAACAGGCCCCGTGGTTCCCGGAGATGTCGAGAAGGGCTCTAAAGCGGTCGCCAACTCGAACTTGGGAGAAATCCTGCCCGTGTACCGTCAGGACAGTCACCTGGCCGTTCAGAGCGGGAGCCACGAGTTTCCGGGAGAAGGAACGTACCAGCTGAAGTTCGACAACTCGTACTCGCTGTGGCGGAATAAGACTCTGTACTACAGAGTGCACTACAGCGCCTGACGATTGAACAGGAAACTTTCAGTGATGCTCTTTTCCATCGTATGTATTAAATTACTGTGTAATTCTCGCTATTGTTGATTTGTGCTTTTCGTTTCACCCAAGCCCTATCATAGTTCAAAAAACGACTTTCTATATATACGAAATGCGTTTTTTCACGAGGCTCGCGAATACGTGCAATGTGTTTTATGTGGCTTAAAGATGTTACGCGCGAAGATGATATATTTCATATAAAAGGTCCGCATGTGTTTTATAAGTGTATCGTCGGACGCCACAACAGATATCAGGGACTACGGAGTAATCAGGGAAAGTGTATGGGGTGGCGAAGCGGGTCAAGTGCTTTTCACGCTGTTCGAAACTATTCAAAGGCAAACAGGGAAGGAGAGGAAGTCGACGTGGACGATTCAGGGAATGACACACGAGTGTTTTCTGTTTCTTTGGGTGTTTTTGTTGTCACTGAGCAGCGCGCCGGAGCGCTTTCTCAGCCGCACACACACACACACACACACACACACACACACACACACACACACACACTGGAAGCCACGGATAGTTGGGATGCTTTTTTTTTTTTTTTTTTTTTTTTTTTTTTTTTATGGCGGCCGCATGCTGCACCGAGATGGTTATCAATGCAGTCGCCAGGGTTACTGCTCATGGAAATGGTTAAAGCCGGCTTTTTTACAACTTTAAACCGTATCCTGTTACAAAAGCTAATTTGTTGCATAACCGAACCAATATTTGCATGCCCCGGGCATGATTTATGTCCGTGTCGACGCAATGCAGGTGGCCCGTTGAAGGTTTTATTTATGTTTATGTTCTTAGCTGATGGCTTTTTAACAAGATAAATGACAAAACTACCTTTTTTTTTTATTTTGCTTCCATCACGTGCAATATGCCACACTAAGTGCTGCCGGCAGGGGTTGTAGTATAGTATTTAGTTTGGTTTTAATACATTTATATGAATACCAAATCACACTGCAAATGCACATCGCGCGAGTTTCTCTGCGTACCTTAATTATTTGCATGTCTTGAGAGACTGTTGCATTGTGCTGCTGAGGTACTCGATTCTGCCAATGTGTTTATCTGCTTGTCCTTCTCTGTATCTTTTTGCTTTCTGTATGATATGCATATGTTATGTTTGTCGTCCTTTTTTTGTTTTGTTTCTTTTGCTGTTTGCTGTTCACAATAAACGTTGACGGTGAGTTGAGCGTGCAGTTTCTGCCTGTTGCATATCCGGTTTTATGTTTCCTTCCTTTCAGTACGTGGAGCTTCCTTCTCAGAATAACCATGAAAGTGCTTTCTCAGCCTTAAAAATAGTGTTTCTTTGGATGAGCGCAAGCTTCATTTCCCTTAAACTGAAGTCAGTGTATTGAGTAACAGTAGAATTAAAAGTGCTATTGTATCTTGTTTTCGATAGAGGGCGCTGTTAAACTGAAATATATTATACATGCACATGAATACAAACACACACACACACACGTTTTCTTTTATTAACAACACGGTCAGACAGAAACTGAGAATATTTAAATTATTAAAATTCTTATCCATTAAGTACTGACGATCGGTCCTATAAACTAGCATACATTTTGTTATTAAAATTGTTTTTGTTAAATGTCTATTTAAACAATTTTTAACAAATACATTAATTCAGGAATATTATATTTTAAATAACAATTAGTTGTTTTTTTTCTATCAAAAAAAAATTAGCACTTTTTTTAAAATCAAATTGTTGTTTGTTTTTTGTAAAATTGTATATATTTTCTTGTGAACCTTTTTACCTTTTATTTGAATATTGTAATGTATCCATTGACTTCATTCAAAACAAATGAAAAATAAACGTTGCCTTGAAATAAGCTTAAGTGCTACAGTTACTAAAACCAATAAAATAAAGTGTAATTAAAGATAGAAATGTATCATCTATAAAATAAAATACACATAATAAAATTAAAAATGCTTGTAAGCACGTCTTAAATGTCTTTTAAATATTATATAAATTAATTTTATACATACGTACGTGTTTGTGTGTTGTGTGTGTGTGTGTGTGTGTGTGTGTGTGTGGGGACTACTGCGGCCTACTTGTTCTAAGCCTTTCTGAATTTTGCCGTTATTTTTATTTGTATTTATTCCCAATTTTCTACGTGTTTGAATGTATATAATATACTACATATTTTCCCGTTGATATTGGACGTCTCTCGATGAGCTGTGAGTGTCAGGGATGTTAATTGGTGTGACACTGAGGTGATAAATGGACGGAGGTCTCGGGAGACAGGCCGCACGCCGACAGACAGAGCCCCGACGAGAGAGGTGGCCAGACCCTGATCGACAGCATGGGCAAAGTGCACTTTTATGCCGTCTGGTCTTTACGTGAAGCACCTCGACAGTTTATACGGTGAGCGCTTTCGTTCGAGCTAACGCTGCTCCGCTTCACGACGTGATGTTATTGTTTTACTTCACCGAGCACGGCAGACTTTTACAGGAGTGAGTGTGTATCTCCTGCCTGCAAAAAAGTGGTTGGAGATTTCATCATTAGTGGCAAGAAAAACATGCTGATTAAGGACACTGATTTGGGGAAAATATTAGCTTTTGTTTGTTTGCTTATGTGAAAGCTTTGTGTGTGTGTGTGTGTGTGTGTGTGTGTGTGTGTGTGTGTGTGTGTGTGTGTGTTTGAAATCCTATCTAATGCATATGTAAAAAAGGTTATCTTACACTAAGACCGAGGACGTTTTGTGTTGCAGCAAAAAGTTAAAATGCAGGAAACAAACCTATCAAACCACTGATGTGACCATAAACGTTTTTTTTTTTTAAAACACAAACTGAAATTGTAACTTATATAAATTGTAATTGTATAAAATATCTAGTGCAGCTTGTCCTAACCTTATACTTTGGATAAATGCTCATGATCGAAGTCATTTCACTTTTTAGAGTAAATTCTACATTAATATGTGTAAAAAATTATATATATTTTTTTTTATAAATATGCTGGTTAGGTATGTTTTGAAGTATAGGTGGTAATTTAAGTTGGTTTAAGATAGTTAGTGCTGGTCCTGAGCAGGAGCTAGTTGCTTAAGACCGATACAAGACCAGCATCCATGCTTCAAAACATACAGCAGACACTCGTTTTGTTTTTTGTCAGCAGGGTTGTTGATGATGCTCGTGTGTTTTTAGTGCATTGTCATAAAAGTCCTCATTTACAACACTCCTTTGGAGTAAACACGATCGAATAACATACTTGTCGGTGCAGCCCTTGTGACCACCTGCGTGACGACCTTTTTTTCTCTGACGATCTCATGTAGAAATGTCAACCGTACGACGTACCAGGTCCAGATGCCGTTACCCTTACCGAAGCAGCTGATAGTGTTTGGTTTAGGGGACTGGTCGTCCTTCTCCGGTGATACAGAGATCTCTGTGGAGGTCCTGCTGAGTCCAGAGGTCGAGTCACAGGTCGTCGGGACTCTTTCGCCTCGCTCCAGGCAAGCGCTCTAAATATTATGATTGCAGCTCTGCCCTGAAGTAAATTAACTTCTAAATTATTTGGCAGTTCAGCATTACGAGTCCTAAAACTGAAAAACAAATGCTTTAAAGCTATGCATGAAAATACTAGTGCTGTCAGACAATTAATAAAAGTTTTTGTTTACATAATGTGTGTGTGCTGTGTATATTTATGTGTATATGAATACACATTTGCGTTCTATATTTTATATAATTTGTATGATTTACATCCATATATATTGGAATGCGATTGTTTGACAGCACAAAAAAAACCTAATAACATTGATGGAAAGTATATAACAAATTATTAAAATGTAAACTGAAATGTAAAATATTTAATATTAATATTTAAATAGACACACTTAAACTGTTCGAGACAGTCATATATATATATTTTTTTTTTTTTATTTATTTTTTTTTTTGTGTATATGTGTATGTCTTAAATAACAAGCAAATCGGCAACATTTAACTGTCAAAGTCAGTCAAACCTGCATTTATAAAATGATTTTGATAAATGATATTCAATTTGAGTTCTTTCTGCGAAGGTGTCTGATCTGGCAAGGAGTCTGGACTCCGGAGCTGCTCGCCGAAGCCACACACCGAGGCAGGAGAGGAGTTTACGCCAAAGTCATGCTCAGCATCCGTGGACAGGTATTCAAACGTGACGTTACGTCCTTAGACTTCTCCCAACAATAGTGCAGGTTGTAAATATCTCGCGTATGTACGGTACGTCTCGTTTTCAATAGTTTTAACGTTCTCACCCATCACAAACGTCTTGTTTGAGCCGCGTGTTATTTGTAGGTGAGGTCCAGCTTCATCAGCAGCACCCCACGGATGACGAGGAAGCGTCTGGTGCTCAACCACTCCTCCAATCCGTCCAGCACCCTTCTCAGCAGCGGAGAGAGTCACGATGTGAGGCTTCAGGGAAATCTGCTCTTTGTTCTTCGGCGGCCACAAGTTCACCCAGAACAACTCTCATTCTCCAGTTGTTCCAGACCTGTATGAATTTCGTTTGAAGAAGTTCTGTAACCAAATAGTTGGTGGAGCCCATACGATTGCTGACTAAACGAGAGTAAATGAGTTTTTTTTGGGTGAACGTTCCCTTTAACTAGTCGGTTTTTTCAGTCTTCTAGACATGAGGTTTATGAGATGCCTTAAGACATGGCTTGTGATGCACAAAAGATTGACTTCTTGCGTCTTCACGAAGATCACCCAGAGGTCTCCTCCCGAGGGAAGCGTCAGCTGTTCGGAGCTGGGGAAAAGTAAGACGGAGACGCGAGAAAGCACGCTGCTTCAGGGTGTGTGGCCGATGGTGAGGGGTCGTCCGCAAGCTAGTTCTTCAGCAAGCAGATTGATTTCCAGCCAGAAAGAGTGTCTCAGTATTATGTGTTTTTTTTTTTTTTTAAAGGACAAAACTCCAAGACGCTCCGTTATAGGAATAAAGGGATGTATTTGGAGTTCTGAAGAACCGGAAAGCCCTCTGAATCCAAACCGAGCTTCAAGCCCAAAGAAGCGCAAGCTGCGTAAAATGTCTGCAGTTGATTTCGAGGACGAGATGGCCGTCAAACGCGTGAAGAGCTGCAGGGCCGGTAAAGTCAAATCGGATATAAAATCAGTTTTAAAAACATTAGACATTTTTAAAAAGAAAACGCATACGGTGCTGCTTGAAAGTTTGTAAACCCCTTGCAGAATCTGAAAATTCAAACAAAATATCATACAGAATTTATTCATTTATTTTTCATTTAGAAATTTTTATTTTGATGTTTTACGCAAGATGTTTACATTTAGTCTTCAAGACCAGAAAATAGTTAAAATGAATGAAATAACCACATTCAGAAGTTTGTGAACCCTTGGTTCTTAATGCTGTGTGTGGTTCCCTGGATGATCTAGGACCGTTCATCATACAGTCACTGCTGGAAAGGGTTCAAATATGTAAATGTTGCTAGAAATCTGCAAGGCATGGAGGATTTTTCTGAAGAAAAGTGTTCAGTTGAACAAACAAGGGACTCATCAAAAAATAAAACAAAAAAAACTGTTTATCCAGGTAACCTGGATAACCACGCTTGTATTGTACTTAAAGCAGCACTGTGAGTACAATACAAAATACAATAGAAAAACATTTATACTTATTTTAGTTTTTGCATTTTTAGTGTTGATGATGATGATGATGATTTATTATTATTATTATTATTATTATTATTATTATTATTCTCAGACTGTCCATCAAAGCGCTGGAGCCACGCCATGTGTTTGAGTGATCCTGAAACGCCATCCTGATTGGTGGAGAGGCTGATGACCAGGCCAGCTGTAGAGATTCTATATGGAAACTGGAGATCGGTGCATATCATTTTAAAAAAAAAATTATATAAACAATTAAAATGACTATTTGCATAGTTTGCACATATTTGCTTCCCTCCCCGATTTGGGCAGCTAGTATTTGTAAGTGTTGAATGAATGCGGTATTAAAACTAAACACAGGCATATTTAATCAAGTATTATATAATTATTAATATGTTTTATAATATTATTAGAATTATTTATTAATTCTAATTTTAAGATGGGCCATTTCCTTTTTATATTCAAGTTTTATTTCTTAATTTCAATTTAGTTATTAATAATGACATGCCTTTTTAACATATAACATGTAAAGCATAACCTATAACCGTAATAATTCTCAGATAATGATTTCTGGTTCCCCCTGGACGTCTCATCACCCGAGGTCAGTCCTCCGAGCTCAAAAGGTCACTCTGCAACCTTTGATCCTGAGTCTAAAGCGGTGTATGTATACGGTGGTCTGAGAGATGCCCAGCGATACAGTGATATTTATATACTGGACACTATAACATGGAAGTGGAAGCTTGTTTCTGTGAGTATTGCGTAATTTGTTTCTTAGTATATTTTTTTATATATAATATAAACACGCAAGTAATTATAGTTCAGTATATAAATGAACTATGGTAACTATGGTGTATCAATAATTTGGCAACTATAACAGGGGTTTAATTAGATGTAACGCTGTATATATGTGTGGCAATTTGGGTTGACGTAGGCAAAGGGAAATGTGCCGTCATTGGCGTACCACAGCGCCTCGGTCTATAAGAAGGAGCTGTATGTATTTGGAGGAGTGCAGCCCAGCAGGTGTCCTGAAGGCAAGGTCTGCAGTAACGCACTCTACATTTTCAACCCTGAACATGGTCTGTGGTATCAACCGATTGTGGAGGGTGACCGTCCTCTGCCCAGGTTTGGGTGAGAACTTTTACTCGGTCTTTCATTACTTCGTCTTCTATATACACCATCATCATCATCTTGGCTTACTGTGGATGATTTACTCCTTATGTCATTCAAACCCTTTTTTTATTTTAAACCTACCACCTGTTTTTTTTCGCCTGATATTCTTGTCCTTACTGGCCGCTGTGTCGTAGGCACTCCACCACGTTGTTGTCGAACAAGATGATCATTTTTGGTGGAAGAAAAACCGCCACCTACCTCAACGATCTTCACATCCTGGATCTTGGTAATGAAACTGAGCTGAAGGTATTCTCCGTCTCGAGTGTAGTTCGTATGATCTCAGTAAGTCTCTTGTTTCTTGTGGAAAAAGGCTTCATGGAATACACCGCTGTAAAATATGAGAACATGCCACCATTGGCCCGTGGGTAAGACCTCCAAATGTCGATTTTCCAACTTGAGGAAAACCTAAGCTCATAACACGCTTCAGTAAAGGAACTTACTTCCGTTTGCGTATTTCGGAGTGATGGCTTTCGTTGTTGTCGTTCTGCTGTGCAGGTTTCACGCTGCTCTACCCGTGTCTGACAACAGGGTGCTGATCAGCGGAGGCTGCAGCGCTGTAGGAGCCCTACAGGACCTCCACCTCTTTAACATAGGTCTGTCATCCCCTCATTTACCACACCTCACGTACCATGCCACTAAATATTGTAGATATGTGATGTTTTGATAGGGCTTTAGGCTATCAGATTCAGTCAGTGTTGGTGTCAGTTTTAACTGTATATGCTTGTACACTTTATATAGTTTTGATGATTTAAAGCTTTACAGCTCATGAAGTCAAAAATCTGGCATCTCGGAATATTAGATGATTTACATTAGAGTTTCTTTGAATGACCCTACGTCCCTACGGCATACATTATGGTTATTTATGTTTCTTTCAAACAAGTCACAAATCATTGGTTTTCAAGGTTCTTCAAAAACCTCATTTCAAAACAAAAATGCTTGCAGAAACCAGCTCCTGGTCATCGGTGGCGTCTCCGTTGCTTTGCTCGAAGCCTCGCGCCGGACACAGTCTGATAAACCTAGGCTCTGCAGAGACTTCATCTTCAGACCCGAGGGACGCGAGGGATCAACATCACAGCAAGAGCCTCTCTCTCAAGTGCACCATCTTAGTATTTGGAGGGTCGGACTGTTCAGGAACGTTTTATAACGACACCGTTAAATGCCAGGTTGAACTCCCTAAATAGGATCGGGGACTTTTTTTTTCTGAGAAATGAATGTAGGGTATTTACAGAAACGTGATTAGAAAAAATTGAAGCACTTTTAGCGTTTGTTGTTTTGTTTTTTTTTTTAACGTTGCGTTGTTGCGGTTTTAGCGTGAACAGCTGTTTTACAGCTACCGTTTTTATCTTATTTTCCTTTTAAAAGCAAGCAAAGCCTTCACTCCCTCTCGGGTGTAGTTCAGATTTGTATTCAGTACATTCAGAGACTATGTATTTTTGTGCAATAAATGTTTTCTCTTATTTTGCACGTACTTTTATACGTTTTCACGTTCGTATTTTTGTCCGCTTTGTATGTTTCACGTTACGCTCGCACATTTTTCCTTTAAGTCACTGGTATGTACAGTACAGCTCCTCTCTTGTTCACAGATGACTCGAGTCTTTTCACCAAAGCAATAAATGCAGTACTTTGCTAAAAAAGAAACCCAACTGTCTTTATTAATTAATGAAGAGTCTCGCACAACCGTTTATCAAAGTGTTTTTATTGGTTTCATTACTCAGATTACGCCCGCAAATCATCAGGAGTATCAGGCTGACGTGACGGATGAGTGACTTTGAAAGCGTCGATCTCAATTAAGGTCTGGTTTAACTTTCTGATGGTAGGGAACTGGGACACATCCACCTTGAACCTTTGGTAAAGGACAGCAGAATGACAATTATAGCATTTTTGTATTGCATAAATATTAATGTCAAGTTAAAGAGACTCGTACCTTTCAGCGTTGTAGACTTGAGGCACAAGACAGATATCTGCCATGGAGATCTAGAAGGGTAGGAGTGATTTGGAAGCATTTAGTTTAAAATTGGTTTTGAAAATTAGTGTTTACAATATCTAAAGATTAATGTTTGTTTGTTTTTTTTCCTCAAATGACAGTAAAGATATTTAGATCTTACTAAACATTCTCAGTGAAAAAAAAAGTTATTTTTAATTAAATTTAATCATTTTTATTTATATAGAGCGGGTTGTACCGAAGCACTGAACCGTATAAAGTAGAAGAATACAATGATAAATAAATGCATGTAATCTAATTATTTCCTATTCATCAAAGAATACTTAGGGGGGAAAAAAGTCATGGTTTCCAAAAAAATACATTAATAATAATGGGAAATGTTTCTTGAGCACCAAATCAGAATATTGGAATGATTTGCGAAGGATCATGTGACACTAAAGACCGTAGTAATTCAGTTTTGACGTTGCAAAAATAAACTACACTCCCCTCCATAATTAAAGGCACAGTGAGGTCTATTCCTTCGTGTTTGCTTGTGGACATTTGGGTTCGACGTCAAAAGATGAATATCGGACGAGAGATTTACATCAGGATCTGACAAACAAAGCCTCCGGAGGCTTCACCAGAGGACTCGAACCACTCATTTCAGCGGTGCGGAAAGCCTGCCAACGTTTGGTGATTTTAAGGCTACGTGCGGTTATTGAAGGCAAATGAGTTGCAACTAAATATAAAGTATTATGCACTTCAGTCTGTACATGTTTTCTGTTCCGACACTTTTGCTCGTGTGAAAAATGAATGGGTTCAAACAAGAGGCGACATCTTCCAAATCTGTTTGTCCAATCCGGATGTGAATAAAAGTGAATACATTTTTGTAAAATGTCAAACCCCAAATGTTTTCAGTCTACGGCAAAAACGGAGATTGGCCTCACTGTCCCAATACTTTCTAAAGGGGAATGTGTAGATTTGACCAATATCTGCTCTATACGCAGGGATTTCTTTCTGAAGCAAGCTTTGAACAGTGGTGTATATCATATACTGCCATCTATATATATAATATTTTCTACTTTGCAGCCATTACCTCATCACCAACACAGTATTTTCCTGCCGTCTGCTTCAGGATAGGCTCCAGGGCTTATAAAAAAATATAAGTTTTGTTACAATGTACAATAAACCTAACGATAACTGGTTAAATATAACTTAATAAAGAAACCTAACTTAAACTGACCCTCGAATCCTCGGGTGATGAAATGTTGAGCCCACTGTACTTTCTCTGCTCCGACTTTCTGAAGCACATATAGATTCTGAAATACAGCATCATTAGAAATGACGGTGTCTTAGTTTAAGGAACATCGACCAAGCATTGCGTTAAAAGCACAGACGTGAAACTCTTGCTCGTGGAGAAGATGTTAACTTTTCCATGTGATCTCTAGATGATGAGCGGACTCTGCAGAAACATTACAGAGCCTCAGAGGGGTGTGTTCTTTGGACTTGTTGCCTTGTGCACCTATAATCATGTCTAACCTGGAGAGGCTGGATCCCGGCCGCGATGATGTCACAGATGATGCGGACCCGAGCCCGCTGCTTTGGGTCCGCAGGCAGGAGGCGGGGCTCTGGACGAGTCTCCTCAATGTACTGGATGATGGCCAGCTGAATTAAATGACAAAAAACTGTGTAATAACCGGATTTCATTGTGCCACAAAGCAGGAGCGTGCACGTCCTTACCGACTGAGACAGGGTGATGCCATCAATAGTGACTGCAGGCACTTGCTGCATTGGGTTTATTGCCTTAAACTGATCTGTTAGCTGTTCCAGACAATAATGTTTTAGATACGGCTAGATGATTATTATCAATTATAAATCAATCAGAGATGTGCATATATACCTGTTGCCCGCCATCCTTAATGAGATTTACAGCTTTTTGCTCATATTCAATGCCTTTCAATGCAAACGCTGCGAATATTAAAACAAATTTAAATTACATTAGAGACAAACACTTGGTAAAGGCTCGAGACAGATGCTGGTAAATAGAATTACCTGATGCATTCAATACTCACCTATCCGGACTCTCCACGAGCAAGAACTTCTAAAATATCCGTGAAGAACAGGCTAGAACAGGATAACAGAACTGGTGAATAATGCATTGCAAACAATAACTTCATTTAAGTTTAGAAACAACATGTTCAACCTTCGCTTGTGTCGCCATGGCATGCATATATCAGGCCAGTTCAGATACTACTGAAGCCACACATGAAAAACCCCACTACTTCGTCAACCAATGAGAAGTATCAACAAAAACCCTCCTCCTGGCTGAGTTTCTCGTGACTAAGCAACTTCAATGGACTTCGGAAGACATCTGGAAATTATTTCGTTAGCGTTTGCGTTAGATGTCTATCGTATCTCATCTCCCACGTTAAAGCATGAGTGCGGGATTTATGCATTTAAGTTACCTTGATTAAACGTGCACTCATACTGGGTTGTTGGTCCTCAAGAACAGACTTTGTTTGAGGTGGATTTATTACCTGCAGACATAGTATAGAAGCTCGGTTTACTAAAGATTCCTTTTTAGGAACCGATTCTTCTTGAGGATTCAGTCGAACTGATTCGCGAGCCATTTGCGATGTGTTTGTTTAGGATGCTGTGAACAATATTGGTAATTAAAAATATGTTTTAATTATTATTTATTATATTTTAAGTAATAATTTTATTTGCATCGTAAATAAAAATACAACTTATTTAATAAAAATGAACAAAGGAACCAACAAACGAACACCACAAGACCGAAATCGTATTCGTAAACAACTGTTTTACAATAAATAAATAAATAAATAAATACATAGTAAAACCGTTAAAAGGGGAATAGTGTTTATATAAACGAACCGTTTGAACTAACCGATTCGCTAAAATGATTCTGTCCTGAAAATACTGTAGTTCAGAGCAAAGCATTTACATGATTTGGCATCAGAACGGCAAGGATTCCACCGACCTTATTTTATGAAGTAAATAAAATGCATCAAAATTGAAGCTAAATAATAATGCGCTTAAAGGTTTTTTGTCGTATGACATAAATTTGTCACGTGCCTCGTCTTTGTAATTAATAATTGACAGGTTTAATGTCCTATCACTTCCTACGCAACAGCACTCGCCAATAATGTGTGCCTTCCAGCAAACGCGCACTACCATTGGACATAACACGAGAGCCCTAACCAACCGATTTCCTGAATTTGGGGGGAGTATTTGACTTTAACACACGATTGGCTGTTTGAACATGATATCCCGCCCACTCTTAAAGTCACAGTAGGAAAAGCGGTTCGTGTGCAGGACTCGGGTCTCGGCGCACGTCCTCTGGCGGGGGTTGGACGCACATTAGGGTTTTGAATACAGCATTAATCTACGAATTCCATCATGGCAGCGACATTAATGCGTTCCCTAGTAAAGAAGAGGGTAAGAAACACAAAAGCACCGCATTTTGCAGTCTTACACGTATTAAGAGTTTGACGTTACGTCGTGTTACGTCAAAGTATCAACTTCACGGTCAAACACCGCGAGCAGATACTTTATTGCACAATGAAAGCAACACTACATATATATAGAAAGTATGTAAGATGTTGTAGTAATTGCAAGAAGCGTGTACCCTGATCACCACAAATATACTACCTTTGTTTTTATATCATATTCGACAGTTCTTATCAAGTTCATAAGCGCTAAGTGCTACTAGTGTTATCATAGTCCTGTGGACTTCATGCACGAATAATTTTGAGCAACAACTTAGTCTTATATGCAATCAGAAAAGCAGTTTATCTCTATCTAAAGAGAGTTACTTTTTTTCATCGAAAGCTGCAAAGCTTCCTTTTTATGCTGATTGCAAACCAAGTTAAATAAATCTAAGTGAACAGCAGTTATAGATGAGGTTTATTACAATGACTGTCATCTGATAATGAACTGCCCCAGACACAATAAAAGAGGTCGTTTAATATTGTACCTGTGATCTGTTTTGCAGGTTCCTCTTCAGGTGGGACGTCTGTGCTACTCGTCCTCCTCTGTGGTAAGTTTTTCGGGTATTTGAGCACAGATATCGTGCATGTTTGTGCTAAAGGTATTTGGGGCTAAGAGTAATATGCGGGATAAAGAAAAGGTTTATCTAATGTGTCAAATACATTGTTCTTAAGTTATTATGAGAGCCAAGCAGATAGTGAACTTTGTATGAATATTGATAATATATCCAATTGTTCTAGGTCGTCAACTGATGTTCAGTAGTGCTCCATGAGCCTTCAACTTGTACACAATGTAAACATCACATGAAACTTTGCCTCCTCATTTCTGAAGACCACTGCACACTACCGCCTCGTACTGAACCTTGCACTGGACTATGACTGACTCAGACCTGACAGCGACACACATCACTCATTCATTCCAGACCTTTATCTCCCTCTTACAAAAGGAATAACACCAATGTTGTCTTGTTTAAAGGTTGAAATATGTTTCATCGCCTAAAACACTTCAAACTTTAAAATGCTATCCCTCGAACACTTTGGGAACTGTTGGGTAGTGCATTCTAGTCTTAAGATGCAATCTTTCGTCTTGGAAAAGTTGTAATTGTTAATGAGTTGTGTTTTGCGTTCGCTTTTTACATGCATATTACATAATTATCTCCGTCCTTTCTCAGCCCACCACCAAGTTGTTCATTGATGGAAAGTTTGTGGAATCCAAGAGTCCAGAATGGTTGGACATTCACAATCCTGTAAGTTCATGCTACACTAACGGACTTCAGTTTAAAACATACAGCAGTTTAACAGATTACATTCATTGACCACACTTAGGCCAAGCTAAACCCATTAGATTAATGTGATCTAAGCACGTGTGATTTGTGCTGATCATCCTGACTAGACGACACCTAACACCTGCACGGCTTTCTTAGTTATTCCATTAGTTACTATGTAAAACCCGCTTTGGTCATTTCTTTTTACATTTTAAAAAATGCTTGCCTGTTGGTTATTTAGTAGGTTACCAATATGCAAAGAATCAATAGAGAAAACATCAACATTTTTAAAGCTTTGCTGTAATCTGCTTTGCAGAGAAGATGCCATAAACTAGGAGAACTGTCTCTGTGATTGAATTATAACGCATGAGCTTTCCTCAGGCCACCAACGAGGTCATTGGTCGAGTGCCAAAGGCCACGCATGAGGAGATGTTGGCCGCCGTGGACTCGTGCTCACGGGCGTACCAATCATGGTCCGAAACCTCCATCCTCGCCCGCCAGCAGATCTTCCTTCGCTACCAGCAGCTCATTAAAGACAATATTGTAAGTCGCTGCTGCATATCTTCAACTAAAATTTAGTTTTTATTTCACTAGATCCTGTTCTTGTTATACTTGTTAATTATGGGTCTTTGTGATTGCACTAAGCTATATTAAAATCATTGTTTTGCCTTAATGCCTGCTGAATGCAGATGTGATTTGATTTGATTCGTGTTTCAGAAAGAGCTGGCCAAGCTGATAACCCTGGAGCAGGGAAAAACCCTGGCCGATGCTGAGGGTGATGTGTTCAGAGGACTGCGTGAGTCTTTCATTCCTGAGACAGTTTTGTAGTTATATTAAAAGCAATTGGAGACATGATTGTTAATACCTAAATGTAGTAATTAAGACGTTAGAATGTAAAACATTATAAGGAATAGTTATTTTCAACCCATACGGACCGCTACGATCATTTTGACTCGTCATTGTGTGCAGACAAGAAGAAAGTGTTTACAGTAAATAACCTTATATAGGAGGCTTAAGCTCCACAAATTTGTGATAATCAAATATTTTTGTGTCCAGTTGTATCTAATCATAACAGACTTAGAAATGTAAAAAATAGACCTAAAAAATGGTTGCTCCATCTAAAAGAAAAAAAGGATCTAAAATGACTTAGTACACCGTTTGTTTGTTTTTTTTTGTTTTATGTATACTACCAAACACTACTCATACCAAAAGTCTGGGATCAAGATTATTGTTGTCATTTTATAATAAGATATGTTTTATGTCCAGAAAATCCGCATGACTTTTAAAAATCCATGTGACAAATGAATTCTAAAAAAAATCAGCTTTGCCATCACAGAAATGAACTACATTTTACAATAGATTAACATTTTAAAAATACATTTTTAATTTGAATATTTTACATTATTTGTATTTTTAAGGTAGCCTTTGGAAGGCACTTTTTTCAAAAACTTACCAACTTTTTTTAATAAGTAAGCATAAGGTTGAAAATAACTTTCTTTATGTGCTTCAGATGAGGTGTTATTGACTGTTAGGGCCTAAGAAAGTCTTTGGCTTTATAACTGTTTGCACGTTTTGTTTGTGTGCCTTCACATTATTTACTCTTCTTTGGTCTTGCAGAGGTGGTGGAGCACACCTGTAGCATCACATCCCTTATGCTGGGTGAGACCCTCCCCTCCATCACTAAAGACATGGACACATACACGTACCGGTTGCCCATTGGCGTATGCGCCGGCATCGCCCCTTTCAATTTCCCTGCCATGATTCCACTCTGGATGTTCCCAATGGGCATGGTGTGCGGGAACACTTATTTACTGAAGCCCTCAGAGAGAGTGCCTGGCTGCACCATGCTGCTGGCCAAGCTGCTGCAGGACGCCGGTGCTCCGGATGGAACGTTAAACATAATCCACGGACAGCACAACGGTATGGAAAACTACAGAAGCAGAAGGGTTATTAATGTCCTGACCACATTATGATCCAGATTCTGAGTGCAGATAACAAAATCATTTTTTCTCCATGTGTTGTTACAGCTGTGAACTTCGTCTGTGACCATCCTGCCATCAAAGCCATCAGTTTTGTAGGCTCCAACCAGGCTGGCGAGTACATCTATGAGAGAGGCTCCAAAAATGGCAAAAGGGTGCAGAGCAACATGGTTGGTTCTGAGCAGGAAGTTAATGTATTTCACAGAAAACAGTGTAGCGTGTGAAAGCCTCAAAAAAAGCAAAGCAAACTAAAGCGACCTCTATTCATTTAAGTGGATAGTTCACCTTAAAAACGCATAAACTTTCACGTTACATTTTGAGAAGTTTGTCATTTTATTGGAACTCCCAAGTAACCAGAACTTAGAATATCCATAAAGGCATCATAAACCGAATCCATGTACTGTAGAATGAGTGGTTAGTCTTGTGAAATGTTCAATTCTTACACTTTCAATCTCATAAATACACTTGCATAGAGCATATGGTAATCATGGAAGTTTGTTGCCCCTTGATTTATATGAATTTGTTTTATAATGACGTTGTAGTCCTTTGGGATTTTCTAAGGTTTGGATAACTGGACTTTCAATAGAGGAACACACACTTCTCTGGTTTCATTCATGCATCTTAACTATTGTTTCAATACTTAATCAGTGCCTTATAGGTTTGAAACAACATTAGTGTGAATTTTTATTTTTTGGTGATCTATTCCTTTAAGATGTCTAACCTTCTTTAAATGAGTAGTTCCATATTGGCTTAATTTCACGGAACATATAAAGTGAGTTTTGGAGAATATCCTGGCCACATTTCTTGGAAGGTAATGAAAAATATTTTAAATAGCACCAAATATACACAGCAAAGGTGACACAGAAGCGCTGCTGAAGTGACATTTAAGTGTGGGACGTCATCATTAGTCAGTATATAAGCAACATGTGACTTATTATATCTATATGGTGTCCTTTTGCCTCCTTTTTCTTAGTATATAGAAAATAATGGCCAGGATCGTTTTAAAAAATTCAGAGGGGTGGAGTAATTTGCTGAAATAGCAATCTTAGATTTTTAGTAGCATGCTTTCAACACTGCAACTTTTCCATTAACAAGCTACTTTGTTGCTTTGATACCAACTTCTCATGTATATCATTTTGCAGTACTTCAGTGGCCAGACGATGGCAGCCTTTGGTTACAAATGAATCTGCACCATTCCTGCGCTTTCGTAACCTCCACAATGAGGTTGCAATTTTAGACTAAGATTCAGGAAATTGGAGATTACACCTTTCATTCTTTATTGCCTTCACAGTTGCCTGACAGACTCAAAGATGATGGGCAGCAGCGTATTACATTAAACTACAGAGAAACATACACTACTATTTAAATGGCTTGGATCCCACCACCTTTGCTCAAACTGCAGATAAACATCACAAGATCCCCCCATCACAATATCTGCCTCATTGCTGTTTGACAAATTATCTTGAATGTTATGCTATTCTATTATAACTGTGTTCTCATTGTACTAGAATTTTTATAGTTTGGTGAAAATGTGGAGCTGCTTCCTTACGATCTTATTTCCTTTCCACCAGGGGGCGAAGAATCACGGCGTGGTGATGCCCGATGCCAACAAAGAGAACACATTAAACCAGTTGGTTGGTGCTGCTTTTGGAGCAGCGGGTCAGAGATGTATGGCACTTTCCACCGCCGTCCTTATAGGAGAAGCACGGAACTGGTTGCCTGAACTGGTTGAACGTGCAAAGGGTCTCCGTGTCAATGCAGGTACTTGAGATCGTTTTTGTGTGTCTCACAAATATGATCCAGTTTGGGCTGTGGAGCACAATAAAGCAAAGGCCAAAATATGTAATAATATGAAATATGTTCAAACTAGTTATCGAAAGTCGCTTAGGTTGGTTGTAATTGCGGCAAACAATTACAGAGCAATAATCCTAAATAGCTACAATGAAACAAAGGTTTGAACCAACTGATATTTACTAAAAAAGTTAATTTGAGTTTATTTGTATAGCGCTTTTTGTGATACAAATCATTGCAAAGCAGCTTTAAAGCAAATTAAGTTTCAACGATCTATTTATATAGTGTAGAAACAATACATTTAACTTACGGCAAAATTTAACCATAATGTTTAGTTCTTAGTTTTAAAAAAAGTGTTTGCTTTTGGGTTTTCTTTTTTTTAACTTCTTATTTAGCAGTTAGTTAATACACGATCTCACAGTATTAACGAATTTGGATATTTGCGTTTCTGGGACCACCAAGACTAGGAAACGCTGCTAATCCAGGAAAACCTATACCATAATGACATTCATTAAATAGAATCTCTCTTCCGCAGTCTGTCCCCGTGTAGAGTTCCTCTGAATTCATTCAGTTTGTTTTATCCCTCTTTTTTGGCCTTTTCGTAGACCACCCATGCCTTCATGACCACACCTCTCCCTGAGCAACTTAAAGCATGTTCAGCTCACCCAGAGGATAGACGCACTATTTGTCTTGGTCATGCCACAAAGCAGAAGCACATTTTGTGGTATAAAGAGGACCAGAAATTAGTATGGGCCGATCAAATGTTTGGAAAAAAAAAATCTGCCGATGAAAATTGTAATTGTAATCAGAGAAGCAAAACCGCAGAAGCTATTCTGAAAGCCTGTAACAGACCTCTAAGACATATTGCCTCAGGGTATCTAAAATTGTGTGTTTAGTCCTATGTGTGTGTGTGTGTGTGTGTGTGTGTGTGTCAGTACCAGTCCTTTTGGTTGCTACCCAGTAAAAAAGGGGTAAATTAAAGGAAAGTCGTCCCCTCTATTCAGCAAAAATCAACAAAACATACATTACAGAAACCATTTCTCTAGGATGTCTAAACGTTTGGTTAACCAACTAAACTGTTGTTTGGAAGACAAACCGCTACATTTTCTGCTAGCTATCCACTTAACTCTACAGTAAAGTAATAATTCAGCAAATTGGTGCATCTAGGTTGTGACCTGAATTACTGACATGAATTCAATCATTTATACGTGATCTGTTTTTTGCTTCAGTATTATCATTGGTTGTGTAGTGAATAGTACTAGTAATTCGTTTAGCATTTGTCACAGTGCCATATGATGAAAATGAAGGATTTCATGATCAAATTCCATTCTGATGCAATCTTATCGCTTTAGGTTGAGTGGATTTTGTAAAAACTCCACAGCTTCTTGATCATGTATGTATTTTTCAGTTTCTTCCCTTGCTTGTTTTGTAAGGTGACCAGCCCGGAGCTGATGTGGGACCCCTCATCTCGCCTCAGGCCAAAGAGCGAGTCAACAGCCTTATTCAGAGCGGCGTGGACGAGGGTGCCAAGGTGCTGCTTGACGGCAGGAACGTGAAGGTCAAGGGTTATGAAAACGGCAACTTTGTAGGACCAACCATCATTAGCAATGTTACGGTGAGAGCCGAAATGCTAACGAGGTTGTACAAGAAGTGTTCGGGTGCTGTATTATGAGCGCTTCCTGTGTTTATTTGTCGCTTTGTTGAATTGCTTGTTGTGTTCTGCAATTGTAAGACATAAATGTAACCTAAATGAATCCCAGTTATGCATGTATTTCCAAATTTTGCATGATTTAGTTCTTCTGTGAAACATCCTGCGAAGACTGTGATGTTGTTTGTCCTGTTTTAATTTAAGCCGGACATGAAGTGCTATAAGGAGGAGATATTTGGCCCTGTGCTGGTGGTCCTGGAGGCAGACAGCTTGGACGATGCCATCAAAATAGTCAACAAGAACCCATATGGAAACGGAACCGCCATCTTCACCACCAACGGCGCAGCAGCACGGAAATACACTCATGAAGTCGATGTTGGTCAGGTGAGAATTTAGAGAGTTTAATATATATACATTTTCAATGCATCAAACTTTCATAACTGGTCAAACTATTTAAAGTGATCATGTGATCAGTGATCATGTCGTTCCAAACCTGTAAGGCCTTCGAAACACAAATTAAGATATTTTTGATGAAATCGGAGAGCATTCTCATCATTCATAGATGGCAACGATACTACATACAGGGGTTGGGCAATGAAACTGAACGCCTGGTTTTAGACCACAATCATTTATTAGTATATATTTAATAGTGGCCAGGTCACTACGTAATCCTGGTGAAAGAAAACGTTTCCTACAAAATCAGATTTAGCCATAAAACCTCCAACACTAAATTCAACCCCTGCATGTACATATTAATAAACATATCGATGCTAATTTATTAAAAGAAAAAAAGAGTTATGTCAGTATCTGATTATATAAAAGCGGACATGCTAGTAAGTAGTCTTCTGATTGGTTGAGCGGCGTTGTGTAATAGTTGAAAATCCTTCTTACATGCCTTTAAAACACAGCACTCATGTGCGAGACGTGAGAGTGCATGCAAGTGTCAGACCTGCGAGAGACCTCGGTCAGTCTGCGACTTCTTATAGACGATGCAGACATGCTGATGTTCACTTATGTCATATTAGGCACCTCCACATGTCATGTAGGCTCTTGACAAGACCATTGTAGGTGAAGTCTTCCAGGCGCACCTCTAGAGCAAATATTAGAACGTGATGTAAATGAAATGTGTAAAATCCCCTTGGCGCCACTCCCCAACCCAAAGCCAAGAAACACGATTTAGATGCAAGTCTTGCCTCTTCAGCGGCCATGTATACACCAAGGGAAGCACAAGCCTTCCTTTAAAAGTCTATGTAAAAACAGTATTTATTTTTTTTCTCATTTGGACTTACTTTGTTTGCCACAGCTTCGAAAGCGTACAGCTGTGACCAGAAAACACGCGCACTACAAATAGTTCACAGCAAATATGTGCTTTTTAATCAAAACAGCACTATGCCAAAATATTTTGCTGGTAAAGCCCGACGTCTTAAATTAAACTCAAAAGGGTTCCCTCGCACCCTGTTGATCTGGTGGTTATGCAAAAACGGCCCCCTTTTTTTACCCGGTTTGTTTGCCCGTGGCGAGCAGCTATGCCGTGTGTTTGAGATTCACATGCTGGAGGACACGGCACGGGACATGTGCTGAGCTGGCCTCCAAAAGCCCCGCATACAAGAACCTCCTTTTTGCTTTTTTTTTTTTTTTTTTTTTTTGCTCTGTCCAATCCCTCACGAGTCACCTTCGGCCAGAAGGCTCAAATTGTGCAACCACATTTTTTTTTTTTTAAAGCATTTCAAGATGCTCTGCCAGTTTCCAGCCTCACCCCAAAAACAAAATGTTTTGTTTAGTTATTCTCTGCATGCATTACTTTTCTCGGCTGGTACACAAACAAATGATTGTGGCTTTCAGTTGTGTGTCCACTGCTTCGTCAACACATTCAATAGAATGAGCTGATTGTTTCACATTTTCCATACACAGCTGAAGCAAAGACGTTCCAGTTTCTTCAACTTCAGATACTTTAAGTATCAGGCTTTTATTTGTATTAAAACAAGTTTAAACTGCTGTTGTTTCACTCACATGTGACCATTATGGAAGAAGGATCTGTTGCTGCTTCAGTTTCATTATTTTAAAATAACTTGAACATACGAATTTTAAATATTTAAATCTACAGAAATGTAAAAAACGCGCAATAATCGTGAAGCCTTTAGATATTTTAGATACGCAGTATTGCCAATGAAATATGAAATGTCATTTAAAAACAAAAGTATGGCATTTTAGGTCAAGCTCAAAAATATTATTTTATGTAGGTTACAGAAAAGATTAAAAATGTCAGCAAATAAACATCCTTTTGACGTGGTGGAGGCAAGTCGCTTTATTTAAAACCCATTTGATGATCAGAAGTTTAATTAAAGTTCTCTTTAAGGTCACTTAGTTGGAGCGGCACTTGTATGCTGAGATTTCTAGGTTTGCATTGAGCAGGGAGACTAACGTGAAGCGGTAATGTATAGAATTTACGAACCATCTCTCCCACATGCTGTCTGGAGACCCGAGGAAAGCATACAGCTTTCTGCGGCAGACAAAAATGCATTTGCGTCTGACGGGTACGCTGTTGTCTTAACTGTCATCAGGGTGTGAGTGTGTCAGATACGTGAGATGCAGAGAACATGACTGCTCATGAGGGCAAACGCAGCTGACCTTCTGTTAATGCTTTTTTTTTTTAATAGATCGGAGTCAATGTACCAATCCCCGTCCCACTGCCCATGTTTTCATTCACCGGTTCCAGAGGCTCCTTCAGGGGCGACACCAATTTCTATGGAAAGCAAGTAAGTATTTGCGACTGTATGTCAGGATTTTGCTAATATAAGAATATTAGACACTAAAATACAGTCATTTAACTAAAAAATGATTATGGATAAGTATATATATAATCATTTTTTATAGAATATTTAAATAATAGAATATTTTGTCGGATGAATGTCAGAACAGTTTCTGCCAAAAAAAAAAAACACTATAAATGTGGATAAGTTTGGAACATTTAAAAATAATAATAATAATAATAATGAAATGGCATTTTTGACTATGTAAAATGCAGAAATAAAGGTACTCAATTCAGTTATACACTTAATAAAAAAAAAGCCAAATCAAAGAAAAAAACCCATTCTACCATGGAGCAAAAAGTAAATAAATAAATTGAGAAATATTGGCCACATCTTTCCCAAACGAACCATCTGAAGTTTAAAATCAGGTCACAGACATGGTCCATTTGCTTTGCCATTTGAATGTTTTGTCTGCCATTTGAGTTTGGCTGTAAAATTTGTTTTGGTATAAAAGTCAGCTGTAGTTTGTCATAAAACAATGACTGACATGTTTTGACACAAGTGGTTTATTGTTCCCGCCAGAGTAAGTTTGCCAGCCACCTGCCATTTCTCATGTGATGTCATTGTCATTTTGAGAGGGTATTAAAAAGAAGATGACTAATCTTGAGTCATTGTTTAGTCTTAAGTATTTTGCTATTCTTTCCATCACAGGGCATTCAGTTCTACACACAGATCAAAACTATTACCTCACAGTGGAAGGCAGAAGATGCTACCCTAAAGTCCCCCGCTGTTACCATGCCAACAATGGGACGTTAAGTATTAATCACTTGTATAAATCCTCAAAATCTTCACTACTTTTAACTACTGTACAGACGGATATTTTCAAACATACTGTCGTATGTAGTTAAATAATTCTGAAAATGTGAATTTTTTTTTTTCTTTCACGAGTTGAAAAAGCGAAATTAACGAATCACGAATTGCTTTAGACCACGGTGTGGAAAAAATCTGTCAGATGGTTTGGCGTGATCTTACCCTGATATAGCTGAGGTTTCTTTTTCAGAAGATAATGACTCCGTTAATGACCACCTGCATTAACTCTGCAAAAAACAAACTCTTCTGAACTGTCCAAGTAGCATACTGTCTTGTTAAATATGAATGTCTATATAAATATGCAACATTTGTGAACTGTTGTCGGATAGAAGATTGTTTTGGGCTGTTTGCCTCAATAAACAAGATGGTTACAGTTTTACCTTTTGCGTTTTTTATGTACGGATGAAAACAGCATAGTTTGAAAGATCTGGGAAATGGACTTTTTTTATGCCAGGCCAGTAGTTGGCGATGTCCCTTTGTGAAGAAACCCTACATGACCTTTCATGAATATGTATATTAATTCGTTTTCGCAAATTTAAGTTCCTTAGTCTACGTGGAAGCAAAAACAGTACGTTTCAAAAACTATCTTTTCTTTCTAACTTTTAAGTGCCATTGTTACATAAGTATATAAATATTTTTCATTTTTTATTTGAGAATGGTGCTGTGTAAACGTTTCCTTTAGTAGCACCATCAATAATTCCAATTATTGAAAGATGTTTATAATTTCCGTCAAGAATATTCAAAATAACTATATCGATGTGAGTATTGTTTCCTTCACTGTACGTGGTGGACCAATCAGAGCAGAGTAGGCTCACGGAAAGGAGGGGTTTAAAAAGAGACTGAATCTTAGAATTGATTCAAACAATCGTTGAATCGTTGGAAAATCGGGTGATATTAAATGAGAAATGAAAAATGAAATTTTGAAGCTTGTGTGTAAAGCTATTTTAGGAGATTCCCAGAACAATATTAGGAACCTTACAAGTGGCATCATAGTGGACTTTAAATGATTAAATCTAGAAATGGGTGATCTGCAGATCTTGTGGGCAAATGAAGTCAGAGATTGGCGGGTCGTGATTCTTGGGTTTTAAAGATTTTATGATGCGATTCCTTAACAATCCTGTTTGGGAGACAGCACTCTGTAGTACGCCATTAATTATGGTGAACCAGCATAGAGAAGATGTAAAGCTGAGATAAATTACTCTGGATCTTCATCTTACAGCTTGACTGCTCTGTCTGCTAAACAACCAACCTCAGATGGAGTAAATCTTGGAGATGCTTTGTAATTTGCGTGGCGTCCTCTGGCATGCTAGTGTCTAACCCTGGATGGCTGGCACCCTTGGAAAAAGCTGACAAAGCCAAGAGATGGGCTGGTTTCTTATGTGGGTGAAGAAAAATGCAGAGACGACATAAAATGGTTTTAACTGCGGGGAGGATATACATTACCTGTTACCATTGAACTTTAAGGTTATTTCACTGGAGACTAAAAGTGTGTGCTTTTAAAACTCTTTAACCCAATATCCTACATTATTTACAACTTAACTTGGTGACATTTTTAACAACCACAATGAAAATCTTGTCATTTTTCTCATTTGCCTTCAAACTTCCAGACTTACTTGCGATTGAAGGGTCCAGTATTAGTTCGTACCTTGCTGACTTGCATTCTATGGGCAGCATAATTTGAAACATTCTTCTACATATCTTCCTTTTGAGTAAAACTAAAACTAGATATAAAAGGAAAGAGCAGGGGTTTGACATGCTGTCATCTGTAAATCACGTCTCTTCACACTCAACCAGCAGGATTTACGTGGATGCTGCAAACCCAGTAGTTCTTCCACCTAAAAAAGTAGTTCCAACGTAAGCTTCTTTAACAACATAAACATGCTTTAAAAAAAAAAAATACACAAGTTTTACATTTCTGCTTCTAAATGATTTGGCCTACTGACCTGCTTCAGCTGAAGCAAAGTACTGTATGACAATAAATGTGTTTCCCATTCATTTTTACAAACTGAAGGATGAGTCAAAACTCTTTAGTAATCAGCCGCACGCCACAAACGCGGGCCGCTGAAAAGCCAAGAATATTCCTCGTGTCCGCAACTCAGCATGATCTAATTAGGTCGCCCTGCATTCTCTAGATAATCTACAAATAATTTGAATGTACTGAATGTGCATGTGAAGCTTTAAGTTCAAAGTCTGCATGCAGATGTTTCTTGCGGTGGGTACGTCAAGGCCAGTGCTGCCCTATTTTTACCCTTAACTCGTGGTTTCGACTAACTCCTCTACCTCTGTTCAGCTAAATGAACTGTCAAAGTCAATGGTGCTTCATGTCACCCTCACATTTACCCTTAAAAGAGAAAGTTACTTAAAGAGAACCAAGTAATAACTGGGTACAACGGTTAACTAGAATTAAATTTGACAAGAGCTGTCAGATTGAGTGTACTGGTGTAGAAGTAGAGTTCCGAATGTAGGCTAAAGACAGTTTAATTCTTGTTCATGCGTTTATTGTAAAAAAAGTACTAAAGAGTCATTTTTAGTAAGTATACAATTTGTGCGTGAAAATCTTGAAACACACTTAAGACCATCTTTCATGCAATAGTTTACTTAAGTGTGCTACAAGTGGTAACTAAATACATTTTAAAAAACAAAGATGTATGATAAAGTGCATTTTAGTCCATATTTGTGGTATCACAGTTGAGTACACTTCGATGATCTTAAGTTTATTTTAAGAAGTACTAAAGAATCATTTTTAGTATACTTTTTTCATCACACATAACTACCACTGCTAAATTGATACATTGTTTTAAGTGCATACTTACATCGTTTTATGCAAATCCGTTCTGTTCGTCGAATTATTTGTGAATAGTCTGAATGAACTGCGAACGGGGATTAGTAGGGATTAAAACACAATTCTACTCAAATGAGGTAATAAATTGTGTTCGTATTTTAAACGGTTGATTCATGGACACAATATGAATATTTTTTTTCACACCATGTTTGGAGCTTTGTATAAACGCGAGGCGACTTTTCGGTGACAACATGACAAATGTTCAGTTTCAGCCTCAGAACGTTGGCTGAACATCCAATGCATACGGCTTACTTTACTGGAAACACTTTGGCTGAATTGAAGGCATCATCTGATTGGTTGACTGGTTGAATTCTGCATGATTTCCAGGCGACATGTCTGTAGCGTTCTTTGACATTACGCCTGGAAACAAAGGTGGCGTGAGGCGCCAAACCCCCCCATGGAAGAACAAAGCCACCACGTTTACAGCTGTGACAGTGAGCACTTGACAGGTTCAACTAAACGCTGGATTTTCAAAAGTATGTGAAATATGTAAAGTTCAAGGCATAGTCTCCAAGAGTTTAACACACTGGTCTGTAATTGTGGGGACATTTTTATGACCTTAAACATGATGTGGCACAAAAATAAACCTGATTGGTTGCTTTACCTGTCAGTCATATGTCCTCTTGGGTGGTCCTTGGCCATTCAAAGCGGTCAAGGTTCCCAGACCTTCTGCCGACAGTATGAAGGTCTGGCTACACAAGACTATCAAATGTAGTATATCTGGATTACACTTTTACTAACTTATATTATTTACTTTATTTATACTTATATACAGCATACTTTTTTAACAGCTGCTAAGTAATTACTTATTCAAAAAAAAGTATTGACTTAAAGGCTACGCAATTTCAGACAGGGTTATTATGAATCGCTATGACACACATCTGTCGTTCGCACATTTCAATAATGTACTATTACAAGGGTCTGTGGCCAGGATTGAATTATCTAGTATTCTTGCATTCCAGTTTGTATTCACACTGAAGAATTTCCAGCCATTTGCACAAAACCCTGTGAACAAACCCGTGAATGGTGTCATGTCGTTTTCCCCTCCTTAACATAATAGCAAAACGCTCACAGCTGGTAAAATATTTGGACTAGGAATGCTGTCGGTGGTTCTGAAAAATAGTGATGGTAACAAATTGAAATGTAAGAGGAGAAAAGATGGACTTGGATGCACACGACTATATTTAAAACTAATCTAAAGCAAGCTGTTTGTGAATAAAATTTCACCCTGTAAAAAGATTTTCCACCAGGCTGCAGACCGCTCAGACATTTGAGATGAGGTGCAACGACTGCCAGTAAATTTTTGAAGAGCTGCTACACGTTTAACCTCCTAGTCCTGTAGTGACACCAAAGTGTGTTGATTTATGGAGAGTAATCTTTAAAACTTTGCCTTTGCCAGGGTGTTTTAAAGCAGGGGTGTTTCATCCTAATAAAAATACCTGAGCCGTCAGAAAAGTGGTTCTCCAGGAGCATTATTTGACACCCTTTATCTTAGTTGTATGTCTATAACATTCTGGTCTCCCGATATGTCCTTGCCTTTACACTTTTTGTATGCGTTTTTCATATGTTCTGTATTTGCCATCCTTTCCTATCAAAAAACTTGCTACAGGTGCGAAAAGGCATAGAATGTTTTTTTTTTGACAGACAAAAGTGTCATAGGCAATGTGTAAACATGATTGATACAACGTGAGGTTTGAAATATTTTTTTAAAGTAATGACAATTAAGTTTTAATATATTTACAGTAAGAAAAAAAAATATCTCAATGGAACATGATCTTTACTTAATTTTGTCAGGAAAGAAATACAATCATTTTAACCCATAAAATGTATTTTTGGCTATTGCTATCAATATTCCCCCAGGTATGTCCCGATTTAGCTGAGATCGACGTTTTCCTAGGTCCTAGAACGCTGTGTTGAAACAACCCAATCTGGGTTATTTTGGTAACACTGGGTCAAATGTGGACAAACCCAGCGTTGGGTTAATTTAACCTGTCCAGTTGAGCTCTGCCTCGAGTTTCACCCGTAGAAAAAGGTTTTGAGAAAATATTTAAACATCCAAATTAATTAGAAGCTGTATTATAACAAATAAAGTCAGTTTATATTACGCAATTCAAGGTCTCGTCACAAGACCATTGCTGATGCATATAACTGACTGACATCTTGTCTGCATGTTGCGTTGTGTTAAATCATTGACAGCACAATAGCAGTCGAACTAGGCCGATCTGCACCTTCAATTGACCCTTCACAACTGATTGACAGGAAATTTGACCAATCTGACCAACGACATACAAAATAAACGCAGATATACGAAATGTAAACCAAGCAGCGCTTGCTTACGATTTTGAATATCAGTAACGTTGATGACTTTCTTCATTTTAAGAGTCTTCTGTTTGCGCCACCTTCATTTATCACTCTTTTTTTATCACTTTCGCTTTAATTCTCTGGCACTGACTGATTCGAAGAACTAGGCATCCAATCAGAGTCGTCATCCTGCCGACGTCCCTGACGCTGCTTTAAAATGCTGAATTATGTGAGCGCGACAAGGCAAGAATACACCAAACCGACTAGCCCGACTGTCACCCGCCATAGGCCCGACGAGAGCCAACAGCAGACCCTCAACTTGGTGTGTTCCGGCCTTTAGAGTATAACCTTACCCATGAGTAATGCCTGAAATCAGATTTAATGAGAGATAAATGACAATAACGTACAAGCACCAAACATTGTAAGACTAAACTATCAACTGGTTCTTCAAATTTGATTGGCTAATCGCAGTGTTGGTCCAGGGTCAGCAAAGATGTCCAGGGTCACATTGCTCGTTCATGCTTATTTCATGCTTTACATAAATATTTAACATGTCGCCTGAACTCTCACGATACATTAAAGAGCCACAAAACGGTATTTATTTTTTTTTATTTAGTTTTTTTACAAAAAGAGCTGTTACCTGTGATACCAGAAGTACCCTGCTGTGGCTTGTCTGTCAGCGCACCGTATCATTTTGGGTTCTTTAATGTGTTGAGACAGATCAACGTATTGCCTCACGTCAAGCAGTGCGTAAACCAACAGTCTTTTCATATTCCTTGTTTCTGAGAAACAAGATTGTGAACTTTAGCATATCTGCAAACGTATTATAGTGTTTTTATGCTTTGGTACAGTCACATACGGTGCCTTTAAACATTTGCAGTCGTAATACTTATGTTGGCCTTAACAAACAAACCATATTACATAACACTGGACGCATGTAAGCTGGATGGATGTCTAGGCTCTCGTAGGTTCTGGGAACAAGATTATAATATCTTTGGTTTGTATGTAAGGGTATTCATATCTTAAATCGAAGAGTGTGTTCGGTACCAGTGTGTCCACAATTATGGTCTCCCACATTTGCATTTCCCAGCAATGGTCCAAGGGCAACAAAAGGATTAGAGAACTGCCGGTTTGGAAAGCAAGCGCTTCGGAAAGAGCGCCAAGCTCCAGGCCACAGAGACTGGAGACTGCCTCCTACAGTGGAGGTGAAGGGAAAAAGCTACCACAAGCAAAACAAATACACACAACGGTGCAAATAAATACCTTAGGAGAGAATACCATACCTGCTGTGCCCGGCAAACGTCAGGACATCCCGGAATACAACAATTTAGCATAGTATCACTTTACAGTATATCTATAAGTAGGTTTGATGCAGCAGATTTATTTTTTGTGCCAAGATGACTTCCCGTTGTGTAGTAGAGCTTCGAAATGAACATGCTTCGTTCTGGTTTACCTTCTTGTGACATCAGGTCAAATAAACCCCATATTAGAAAATGAGAAGAACGTGGTCTGGAGTTAAAGCTTGCACACCAAGCTCACGGAAAGATTGTCAGTTATAGGGTACAGCTTGCGTTTCCAGGCAGTGTCGGTTCTCATTTTGTTTAATGGAAACTTTAGCTAATATTAAAGGATTTTCAATGTTCTTTTCAACACGTGCTGCATTGATCTCCAGTTACTCTCTGTGATAGATTCTTTGACAAACTAAACCAGGGTGTCCTTACCATTACAGATGCTTACTTCTATAAAGTGTGAATCTTAGTGAAACAGAATATTCAACGAAGTAATAAAAGGTTTTGAGTGCACATCTTTATGTGCACTTATAACATAGTGAGTCTCTGACCTGTAGACATCGCCAGACTCTTGGTCTCATTCTTTGAAATGCTTTTCCCAGTTTTTAATTCAGCCAATTCCAACCGTTGCTTGTTTTGGGTTGAGTTAAAGATGAGAGGGGCTGTTCCAAACAGCAATGCATGCACATGCCATGACACCCAGCTCCACCATTCTTTACATACGAGGCTGTTTGTTTAGGATCATTTGTATTTCCCTTCTTTCGCTTACCATCACTTAGATAAAGGTTTATCTTTGTTTCATCTGTCCATAAAAATCAGTTCCAACTGGCTCACCTTTTGCTTTTTTTTGCAAACTCTAATCTTGCCTTTCTATTTTTGGTGATGGTCAGAGGTTTTTAGCAATCTTGCTGTGTATCCTCTGTAATTCTGAACCAAAATCTTCTGCAGACAATAGATTGTCAGAGCATCACCCCAGCTTTCTGGAGGTTGTTGGTTGTTTTACAGAAATGTATTTGAGGGTTCATTTCCCAACTTTTATGATTTGTCTGACATGAACCGCTGTTGTTTTTCTTGATGATCAGGGTAGGGTTGCACCAGCCATTAAGTTCTTACTTAAATTAGAAGTCCACACTACAGACTTACTAGTAAATACTAGCTAGTTTGTAACTAAATCCATATATTATTTGGTTTCACCAGTTCGACAATAACAGTGCGGCTCACTTGGTCCGAAATGTATAAATTATATATTATTAAATTTGTTTGCCTTTCTGTGTCCACATACTGTATTTTGATGCAGCTACATTCTGAATTAAACTGTTTTCATGTACATATTTTACTGTTTCTGTTGTCTGAAATGACTGAAACTCAACTCATAAGACTATATAACCAGCTCTACCTTTCAAGATGTTAATCCTAATTTATAATCGAGCCGTCGTCTGATAAAATCAAATAGGCTTCACTTAAGACGAAGGCAGTAGCCAACTTGTGCTGTTATCTTTGCAATACTTGCATGTAAAATCAGAGAAACAGCACATCTGCGTTTTAACTGAAAGCACAGCTCACTGAAAAGAGCAGACGCAGGGTAAGAGTGCGTGCGCGCGCAGCGGGAAAGAGAAACCTCAGCTTCAGATGCGTAATATGCAGAATAAAAATTAAGCACTTTCAACTCGGACACACGGACGGTTGTTGTGATGATAAACACAGTGCACAGCAACCGGCAGCGTGTCCCCACTTAATGTTTAATTGATGAAATGTTTTGATTTTTAATTTATTCCTAATTCAAACGTCTTCTGCCGCACGTGTAGACTACTAATGGGAAAAACAAGTCTCCAATTAAAAACTGTACATTAATGACATTAGTCTATATGTAAGCTATATTTATTTGTAAAGTACTAAAACTGCATTGGTAAAATATGATAAATAACAGAAATATATATTAAGACAGGAAATAGGATCAGTTTTGATTTAATGGTGACTAATGTCAGGCCTCTGAGCCAGGAAAGACATTGTTGTATGCCAATCATCCATCTTAATTACCTTGGTCACTGTAAAATGTGTCAAAGGCGAGACCAGATGATGCAAAATTGGCATGGAACTCCCACAAATTGCCTTTACATCCCACCAAGTTACAATTCTGGGTCATTGGGCTGGTCTTGGCTCTGCTTAACTCTGACTCATCTAATTGAATTAGGCTAACCTCAAGTGCTAGGTTTGGGAAAGCAGGTGAAGGATTGCCCCGTGGAAATACTCCCAATCTCCCCGGCAGGAGGCTTCCACCCATTTCCACATAAATGAACTAGATACTAGGTGTTTTGCTGACATGGCTTAGGTAAACTAATCATGTTAAACTAACATGGCTCTTTGTGGCTATGAAAAAATAAACACGATGACAATTGCTAACATAATCAAGCATATGCCAGTGCTTCCCACACTGTGTTTGTAGAACAGCCCCATCCGGTCAAGGTAATCATTGGTTTAGGTGATATATACTTTCTCCACAAGGGAAAATATAGAATTGTCAAAATAATATCCTTTTTTAAAAAAAGAGGTTATTTATTTTCATTTACTGCATGACAGTGCAGTTTGAAGTGTAAAATTAGCCTGTAATTGGAAAGAGGGTAGAATAGTAGGATGGACTGTAAAGTGCTAGCTGGGCGATCTTTGCTGCTTTCTGCTGTAAGCAAATTTCTATACAAAGACACCACTTTTGCAGTTTTATTTTTCCCAAGAACCCACTCTTTTTTTCACTCGAGCTAGACTGTCTCCACATGTTTATTTTCAAGAAGAGGTGTTCTATCACATATTATACGCAAGCTGAATGGAAAGCACCAAAATAATGCTACTATTATATGACATTTATATGGCTGTCTGAAAAGTTGTTTCAAAGGTTGTTCTCTTGTTTCCCGAGCCTTCCCACTGTTTAATAATGTTTAAAATACATTTTATATTGATTCATATTGTGCAGCACTAAAACCGAGAAGGCTGTTAGGGTTTATTGTCATTCTCGGCTCATGAAGAACTTACAACAGCCTTGCTGTGGGCTTTATTTATGTAACAAGCTCAATGACAGTGTGCATCAGTGCAGTGTCATCTAACAGCCAGTCATTACAGAAAATATTAGAGTGCTCTTTTTTTGTTCCACAACCAGAAATGTTTGGGAACATTAGCACAATTCTGCAAAGCCAGCACCACAACCTAAAGGGTTACTGGCAAAAGCATAAAGCCTGACCTATGGTCTTTTCTTGTGATTCCGGTCAGAGAATACATAGTTCTTCGAAAGCACCAAACTACAGATTCTATCATTTCAGACCTTCAATTCTGAGCTTTATATTGACAACATTTCATAAATATCACTTAAAATTTAGTTTTTGCTTACAAGATCATCAGTTGAGTTACAAATATCGAGGTACAGGATGTTATTTGTCATGAATTTTAGAAATAATGTTGTGCACATATATAGATCGCTTTTTAAGATCATTTCCAACACATAAATCACACAGAATGCCCATCATTCTTGAAAAGTCAACGGCCTACAGACTATAGCCGAGTAATATTTTCTTTTGTCTAAGTGCGTTTTTTGGATCGAAACCCTGAAACAAATTTAAACAAAACTGCCAATGTCCTAAGGTTTTGACCATACTGTCAAACTGAATTAGGAGATGAATCTACACTTCAAAGGTCAAAAATTCGTGGTGGCATTTCATGCCTTTTCTCTCTTCCTTCGCTGTTTTTAATTGCTGTCAAAAACGGCTGGGTCACAAGGGACACAGCTGGAAAAGCCTTGATGAAATAATTTGGCTGACTGAATTTCACTCTGCTTTTAGTCACATGTCAGACCACTTCACTAGTAAAATAAAAAAAGCAGACACTCACGTTCTCTCTTTTGTTTCCATTAGCTAAGCCCTCTCTCAAGTGTTTTATCACATAACGTGAACGCCAAGGGGGGGCGGTGGGCCTGGAAATGACATCTGAGTCCACCACAACAATACATTTTCCAGGATTTTGCTGGATTGGCAAATGTGAAATTTCCACGAGTGTCTAAAAAGGGATGTTTCAAGGTTGTCCAGACCAGACTTCTTGTTTTCTTTCTGTTGGACACTTATTGGGACCCATTTTTTTTTTACCAGTATGAAGTAAGGGATGGCTAATGGAAAACAGCTGTTGACCAAAACAGCACATTTTCAAACTTTAAAAGAACAAGGAAAAACAAGAGTTCTATTTAGGATTATTTGCAACGCACTTCGTGATCGAAATACAGGGTTTATAAATGTTTGCATCAGCATAATAATAAGGTTCAAGTTTCTTTGTAGGTTTTCTTTGTAATTCGCCAGTCGCCACCGCCAGCCCATTGGACACGTGAGGGCCGTAAAGGCTTACGCTTCAAATTAGACATCACACACGACGTGACGCTATGAAATTCATCTTCATAATGTAATCCGCTACTGGCCAAACATTCATGCTTGTTCTTTAGATTGCGTAAAAAATAAATATGCTCCAGATAAAGAAGCAAACGGAACTGGGAAGCCACTGTTCTTGGAAAGCAAATGTTTATATCTAATAATATCCATCTATTTAAAATGGGGAAATGATATGCTGGCTTTCACTCGTTTATACTTTCTATTGTCTTTGTGTAAAATAATAAAATGAAATGAATGCTGTAAATGCCCAGTTGGATATTATATCAATGCTTTATATAACATTAGAGCTCTACTATCTGGAACCAGTCAGTGGTATTGTTGGAATCACAGAGCAATTAAATAATATATTATTTAAAATAAAGCATTAATTTAGCTGTTTTCTGGGAACATTCTCCTATGACTGGACATCACGTGTGCACGCAACTCTATAAAATCTCCATATAGCCATTTCATGCATGTGATGTGAAGGCTGCAGCAATTTTGTAATTATGGACATGTGGGTCTACAAGATTCTTTGGTCTCATTATTTTTTAAATGAGTTTTTTTCTAAACAAATCTACGAGTTTCACGTTAACTCAGACCGATACAGCATTAAAAAACAAACATATCCATGCAAGCGGGACCTAAACAGGCATAATTTTACCATTTATCTCGAAAAAAAAGCCTGCATTGCGCATTAACATATTCAGACTCGAAGTTTTGAAGAATTTAGTAAAAATGCTAACTACCAGTATGCAAAAAAAAAAAAAGCTAAGAAAAAAGCTGAGAATGGCAACATTAGCTTCCTTTGTTGAGGTTACTTTGTTTTTGAATGTAGGTTTTTTGAAAGAAGGTCATTTGAGCTCATGCATTGTGTTGACTTTGCACCTTGCCAAGCAAATTTAAAAGCAGTTCATATTGTTGTCGTTTACTGATTTATTTCTTTGCTGTCAGTGCTGCTCAGTCTTTATATAGAATTTTATTTTGATATTCATGGCTGTGATTAAAAGAGATTGGTTGCCATCACCCTATGATTTCCTATGAAAAACTGTTCACTCTGTGGGGACTCGTGTATAAAAATGGGGGTCACGTAATGGTCGGTATTCTCTGTTGTTTGCAACACCAGGGTGTAGCCTTCAGAAACCAAAAAATTGTGGGGTGAGCAGCAACCGAAGCACTATAAGGTTATGTAAGCAAAAGGGGTTCACTTCCAGTTCTTCTAGAGGAGTGCAACTTGAGCAAATGATTGACATGTCAATCTATAAGCCAGTATTACATAAGATGAGGAGCAGCCGCAAAACTTAAACAAAATTGTAGTTGACTTAGCAGATTCTCAGGGGCCATGCTTCTTAAAAACAATGTAAACTTAGCTCAGAATAATTTCGAATCCATCCAGCAGCACCACCCTCGCATCGCATGCCTTGTACTCGAGTTAGTTGCCGGCTTCCCAGCGGTCATTTCTGTTCCGTTTTTTTTTTGACGAAGCTGGAATGCATCCATAAAACATTCCACAAGCAGAAAAAGGCAAAAGAACATATGTCAAAATGTCAGGGTGTAGCTACTGTAACCTTATGGCGGCTCTTGGCTTTAAGTTCATATATGTTGTTGGGCAACTAAATTTAAAGCTAATTGCTATGACTGAGATGAAAGCAGAGACACCCCCCTCCCACACCCCCATAAACAAATATCATCATTATAATCAAATCTGTAATTACAAGGTTCAACTGAAGTTCTTGGGCAGGGCACCTGTTAAAATCCATTCCTGTGGCATGTCATTTAATGCATTTGTAAGATTAATTTACAAAGCACGGGGCACATAACAAGCAAACCGACTTGTTCATTAAAATCCCTTTTTAAAAAGCATTTGATGAAGTGTGAATGTTTTTACATTTGTTAGTTCATTTCCTTGAAAAGCATCCCAACCGACTCAACGCAGTGTAATGGCTTAACCAATTGCAGGAGATTGGGATGGGTATATTTGCTTGTCCAACCAATAGCAGATTAGGGAGAGTTTGAAAAACCTGTCTAATAATATTTGCAATTGCATTTGCAATTTTGTTTAGTGACACTGGAGGTGCACAAGCTCAGCGTGTTGCAAGAAGTTTGAAATTGATAAAAAATTCCCTGAATATTTAAAAAAAACTGCTAGAATATTTGCTGACACTCTTGGGTGCTTTAATAAGTGTAAAAGTGATTCTTGGTGTGCTGATATTGTATTGAAATTGCACAACATTTTTTAAGGCATTTCATTTTGAAAGGGTGAGTAAATGATAACGTTCTCATTTTCGGGTGAACTATCCCTTTAAAAAGCAATGCATTTGCATAATGAATAACACACTGAGTTCATTTGCGCATGGTCAAACCTCACAATTTTGTTGTCATATTTTGTTTTATGCACTATAAAAGTAGTTTATTGTTCTGTAAGTTTTCATTATAATGTAGATTAAAGGATGCATTGTACATTCTACTGGGCTGGCAACAAATTCTTCCAAATTATTATTGTTTCGTTGTGGCAAAACACGTTATAGTCAACATCACACAAATGGTTTTGAATGTGTCAGGCTTTTGGCGTGCATCCTGGTTTTTTTTTTTTATTGCATCAGTTAAACAATGTACTGTAATTGCCCTGCTTTATGCCATAAATACTGTTTATGATGTATTGTGATAATTCCATGGATGTACAGACTGCTTTGTCAGTTATGTGTGAACATAAGTACTCATTTAGCAGCAAAAAGGGTGCATTTAACGGCTGCTGTAACATAGTCACTATAGTGTGCAGTGTCGTATAGAGCCTAAAAGCTAACGACATAATAGGAAACCTCATGAAGCAATGATCTTTTGCAGGGGAGTGAGCAATTTCTATGACACTTAAGCAGCCAGGCACCTATTAAATTAGTTCTAAACTGTTGCAATGGCATGGTTGAAAGTGTTCTTTTAACTTGTCAGAAGTCAATATGAGGGCCTGCACATGCATGCTTGGCACGGGAGAAAAGACCATAATGGGGTACCGCAGTTTGAAAAAAGAAGAAAAAGAGGAAAGAAAGTGTAATATTTTTAGTTCCAAATTACAACGTTGGAACTGTTGCTTTGCTCAGCCGACTGTCCGGGGACTGGAATGGCATGATGGGAGCAAAGGCACTGCCAAACTCCACCCAGGATCCCTCCCTCCTTCCCTCTGCCCTCTCTGTGCTTCTCATCTCCCCTCTCAGCACTAAAAATCGCCCCTTATTTCTGCTCTTCATCATCCCTCACCCGGGTCTCATCGGCAGTGGCAGAGAGAGCCGTTCTTAACTCGCTGTGCGGTGAACCACTTTCATTAGTTAGTGAAAGAGAAAAAGACATGTCATCGTAATGCAACCCTAGTGTCAGGATTGAATATTTGACAAATGCACAGAACAATTCATCTGTGCAACCCTCCTTGATGTGTGACCAAAGTTCGAGAAAACCCCTGTATATCCCTACTATTTTTCAACGGCATCTGCTTCTGCTTGCAGGCTCTAAACACATAATTTTTTTTCTGTCAAAACCAATAAAGAAACTTCTGAAGAAAGCCAAGAAACTTGAAATTCAGTGCTTACTTAAGAAAATGCAGTTTCTCACATGCGATTTCCTATATTTTATGGTAACTTTGAAAAAATATTTGTATATGATGTAATTAAATGAAGCCATTTACCTCAAAAATGGTGAAGTGTTTTGATTCTAATGTTTGACCCTGCGTGTCCTGGGCACAGGATCTTCCACTACTCTGCGGACACTGAAAGTACACAGACACTGAAGTTTACCATCTGCTGTGCCAAAATACCTGGCAACTGATGCGAAAACAACACAAGAAATCGTTTGTCTGCGCTGCATTTGAACTCTGAAGTTTAATGATAATAATGTCATTTTATACACTCGCCACAAACTCCTACAATAAATTAGATAATGTCTACACCTCTTTTTAAGTGAACAAAAGAGGGAAAAGCCTTATTTTAGAAGTTACAAGAGAAAAAAAATAAAATTAACTACATGTAACACTGAATCTCAAGATCCCAATTAAATGGCCATTTAAGATTCTTTAGGAGCTAGTTCATGATATAACTACTATTATTGGAAAGGAAGCTGGCTTGCAGCAATTGGAAGTTTGCATGAGTAGGTTTAAATGCTTGTTAGGAGAAAGAAAAAGTAGTGAAGTAACAAGACTGGCCGTAAGTAGAAAGTAAAGCTGTAAGTTTTAATTAAGTACACCCATAAAATGTATTTTTAAACCAATGCATTTACTCCTAGCAATCCAGCTGGTTTTGAAGTCTTAATATATACTTTCTTTTGTTCTTCTGAAGACATTTTAGCTGCATCTAAGCCACTTCTGATGATGGGGGAGGGTACGAGAGGGTATTGCCAAATTTGAACGCCTTGCACGTAATTGACGAGAAAGAAACTGCACTCTTTAGCAGGTATTCCATGTCCAGTTTTATAAGCAAGGGGAGGGGATGGTGGAGGATGGATTTCAGAAGGCTTGCGATGATGAGGCTCAGGATTGGTGGATGCCGTTGTTTGGCATGGCCCCCTGCCAAGCACTTATGTCTTTATATACTGTAAACAGATGACCGACCAGTCCCGAGTGTGTCTCTGTGTTCACCCTCTCCTTCTGGCTCTCCATCTTCTCTTTCTTCTCTTCTTCATCTTTTCTGTAGACCTTTACTGCATCTGTACATCCTCAAGACTCTCTCTCAACAGGACCGGGCAAAAACAGCAAACGCATCCTCCTCCATAAAAACTCTTGAGTCACTTTTTCAAGAAACCGCCGGTCAAGCCTTCAGCTGTTTGCAGTGTCGGCGTGGGAGAAAGAAACCATGTCTCAGCAGATGTTACTCTTAACGGTGGTGTGCATGTGGCTTTTTGCCGGGTACTTTCTGGCAGAAGCAACATATTACAACCACCATATCTACAACCGCTACCGTGCACTCAATTACCATGCCAGCATGGACAATCAGCTTCCTCCAGAGGTACCTGTGGTGACGGAGAGAAGTCGCCCCTCGTCCGGTTAACTTCAGTCGCACCTTTTATGGAATCATGTTTGATGCCGGCAGCACTGGCACCCGTATCCATATTTACAAGTTCATCCAAAAAGACCCAGGTAAGTCCAAATTTCTGTTTTTGCACATTAAATGAGCTCTGTAGTTCCTCAGATAAATTAATTGCTCCTTTTGTAGCTAGAATTGGAAAATTTTCCTCCCCAGAAGTATTGCTCTGATAGTCCTGACTCGCATCCATGCTTCAGTGTAGCTCACGCCATGAACTCAGAATGATCTTGAAGAGTCCCGCCTTGCAGACTCTGAATGTCTGCCCTCTTCATCTCTCTCTCTCTCTCTCTCTCTCTCTCGATCGCTTTCTCGCTGCATCCCTCTCAGGAGCCTGTGGGTCATAGCAAGTCTGCTTACTGTGTCTGTGTTTGCCGTGGTTCATTCGCTGCATGGTGAGAAGGCAAACAGAAACACAGGGGTGGGAAGAGGAAAGAGGAAAGAGGGATGGAGAAAGTTGGGTAATAAGCAGCTGCAGTTTCATTTAATAAATTGCAGCCCTGAGCAATACGTTAAAGACTATGGGTTTCAGCTGATAATGCAATAATCAGTTCCACAAAATACCCATCAAATGGAGACATGGCATCACTCCTGATGAGGTAAACTCTGAGCCTTGAGAAACTCTTAATTTTCCTGTCTGGAAAAATCTTGGTGGTCTCCATTTGTGGTAAACGTACAATAACCAAACGTCTCTGCTCATGCACAATAACCTCAGATGGAGTCAAGTTTCCCACAGTCCATTTCTAATGTGCACCTTCTAATAGCAGACATCTTCAGTTCTCCCATCTGACTTTTCTGTCTGTCTCTGTGTCCCACAGTGGAGCTTCCAGTGCTTGACAATGAGATGTACCACGCCGTGAAGCCTGGACTGTCAGCGTACGCGGATATGCCTGATGTGGTAAGCCACTGACTGTCTTATAACAACATCAGGGAATGTGTTACTTCTATTACATTCTAATGGCTTTGCCTTTTCCAGTCTGCACAGATGAAGAAACCCTTTTTTAACATTTCCACTAAAGACAATATCAAAAACACCGAAAGGATGGAGCTGTTATTGTTTAGTTTGTGACATCTGCAGATATTCTAGTAAAAACTATTTGCTAATATTCTCAACTATGTAACCAAGTAAGACAAGTACATTTAAACCATTAATTCTCCTCATCATTGTCAAAGGACAGGACTAGAATGGCTTTTTAGCTCACTTTGAAGAATTGTGGAATACTTGTGTAATAATATTTATGTTTTTCATTTTGTAGGGTGGGGAAACCATTAGGCAGCTGTTGAAGGTAGCAAAAAAGACGATACCCAAAGAGCAATGGATACAGACACCTGTGGTTCTGAAAGCCACTGCCGGCTTGCGCCTGCTGCCTCAAGAAAAAGCCAATGCTCTTTTGAATGAGGTAAGGCTTTCTCCTCTTCACAGACAATTTAGTACAGAAACCAACCATCCCGAAGGAATAAACCACGTTGTGTGCGAGACACAGAGAAAGAAAGACAGGAAAAGTAAGAAAAACCAATACTGTGCAAAAGCAGCTGTTCTGAGGTTGTCTGGAGTTGAAGGGACCCAAATGCCTTTTGAATTATCGTATTCAATGCCACCACACCAGCCACACTTGTGGTTTCTAGCTTGCCCTGTTTCAGACAAATTTGCCCAAGATTGATTCAGTGAACTTCCCGTCGACTCCAGATAAAAAGAGCCGGCTTGAATTTTTATGTTGTAACAACCAAATGTTTTTTCTTTTTTTATGGTGTACATTACAGAGGAACACATGAGTCATGAACTCTTGGATTTCTTTACATTGTAGAGCTAAAATTGCACACGATGGTTAATGCATGTAATTTCTGGTTTCTGTCCACAGGTCAAAGAAATTTTTGACGACTCTCCTTTCTTTGTGCCAAACAACAGCGTCACCATCATGAATGGCACCAATGAGGGTACTATAACCTTCTCTGTTTAGCATATCCAAGCTGAAGCACAAATTTAAAGTAAACCCATAATGCAATGCAAAGACTTTGAAACATCCTTTTTACACCAGCTTTCCTGTGTCTGTTATTGTGATAGTGACCTGAGTGTTTAATATAGCTGTCTGGATTAAACCTTGTCTGGAAGCCTCCCACGCTCAATATAAAATAATCCTCCACATTTTTTCATTTAAGTTGACATTCGAAAACTCAGACATTCGTGGACTTGTCTTGTGGTTTTATGAGGTGTGACTAATTTCACATCTCAGACATGTTTAATTACCTGGGTTGGTCCTTGATGGCCCCAGTGTAGATGTACAGATGTATACTTTCAATGGATAGATTAGGCTACATCTGAATGCAGGACTACTAAACATATCAAACTATTTGTTAGAGTTATCAAAATGTTCAAATGTCAATTCTAAATAGTGACTGGTGTTTATCATGTTTTAGAGGTGAGACTAAATACTTAAGTGTTCAAATTCTGCATCTCAAGTGCATCAATTCTCTCTCTTACAGGGGTCTTGGCATGGGTTACCGTAAACTTCCTCACAGGTACAGTCATATGTCATTATGAGAATTATTAAAGTATTCAGAGTAGATCATGACTTATGTCCCACCATGAGCTCTTAAAGCTTGCCCTAGATATATTTCTAACTTCCAATATACTTTTACATGCTTGAATAATAATAACAATATTAAATTAATTTACTATACCTTTGCACTGCAGGTCATCTGTATGCTAAAACAAAGAAAACTGTCGGGATCCTGGATTTGGGTGGAGGTTCAACTCAGATTACTTTCCTCCCTCGGTTAAAGGTATAAGACAAATATAAGACAATAAGACAAAACCACAGCTGACATATACTGGCTTATCAGTAGATTTTTTTTTTACATTGACATTGTTCTCCTGTCTTTCACAGAAAACTGTGCTGACCGCTCCGCCAGACTACATTGCCAAAATCAACATGTTCAACAGCACTTTTGAGCTGTATACTCACAGGTCAGATAACTTAACAATATAAGTTATTTTGTCTCTTTCCAGACAAAGACCAACAGTATGTCATCAGTGGAAAAAATCATTTTTTTGCTTTTGCCATTTGCAGTTATCTTGGCAATGGACTAATTGCTGCACGACTGGCAACTCTTGGCGCTCTTGGTGCTGATGGTAATTGTTAATAAAATGTTTTTATGTTTTCTAACTTTGTTTCATATTGGATGATTATTCATTTCACATAATGACCAATTTCAGGTCTTGACTGGAAAATTTTCAGAAGTTCTTGTTTGCCTAAAAAATTCAGAGAAGACTGGAGCTTTGGTGGACTCACCTACAAAGTCAGTGGAATCCCAGATGGTGAGTGACCTCAGTCTCATAATAAAATCAGAGTGGTTTTTTAAATGCAGTTGCAGTTATTGTGAAAAATTTAGTACAAGCTCAGTACAAAGGTTAATTAAGATTAATATATAATATATATTTACATTGACTTTAAACTTTATAGTAAGAATAAAACTAAAGTCTTCTCAGGGTTTTTTCTGTCTATTTTAAATAGTCGAGTTCACTCAGTTCACTCATCAAATGATTCAACACTCTCTAACCACAGACATGTAAAAAAGGGCACAAGCTTGGCATTTAGCCTAGCATTTTCTCCCTTCAGCAATGTTGTGGTGCAGAATTACCAGCTATGATGGGCCTTGTTAAGCAGTCCATATGGTTTCCAACTGGTAGACCTGACCAGCAAGTTAGCTCCAGGTCATATGAAAGCTGCCTATTTGGAGCTTCCTGTGAGGAAACCTCTCCCTGAAGAGTTTGTGGCAAACCCTCAAACTCACCACATTATGTTGTAAGGAGGCACTCTCCATTCAAGATACCTCAGATATCGAGCACAGGGTTAAGGTTAGGTTGGACAGCCCACAGAAGCCTTAATGTCTGTTTATACACTGATTCTGGGTGTCCAACTGGAGGCGAAATTGAGTTTACAAGGTATTGGTATATATGGGAGCAACACTGCTGAGCAGTGAAAAAACAAGTAGTGATTGGTTGCTTCACATGTCTACCAGACTGTCTGCTCCTAAGTGGAACACTGAAACGACTGAATAAACATTTAATACTGAAACCTACAATACGCATTAATACAGTAAATACATCTCCCAATTTATTTCCAGGTTTTGCAGGGTATAAATTGTGCTACCAAGAGGTAATGCGGGTGGTGAAAGGGATTGTGCACCAGCCCTTCGAAGTGAAGGGAAGCAGCGTCTTCTATGCTTTCTCCTATTACTACGACAGAGCTGTTGAGTCTGGACTCATCGGTAAGTAGGTCTACATTAGTTATAAATGATTCATCTATAAAGTTATGGTTAACACACTGTATTGTCTCAATCATTTAGACGGGTCCCGTGGAGGTACTGTGGAAGTCAGGGATTTTAAAAAGAGAGCCAAAGAAGGTAAGAATTTGGATGTTCTCCCACTCTCCAAAGAACACTCAGGTCAAAGTCCTGCCGCACACATTGCACAAACATAAACCCTCGGTGCTTGTTTGCATTTGAGGTTCTCGACAATCACACTGGCTTCACAAAATGATAGCTCTGCCACCACATAAACATAGGTTGCACCTCTCCCACACAAATACTTCTGCTTGCGTGTGTTCACCTTTTTTGTAACTCTCCGACCCGCTATCTCAGCTTTTCCATGCCCTTACTAGAGGAATATGCTGTGAGTTCTTGAGCAGAATGTGACGCATATGTCAGTTTGAGACCTGAAACTGATTCATGGAGTCTTGGTAGATTGTGTCCACCAGTAAATGTCCGCAGAGATGATTTATCACTAGGGGGAATGAGTTGGCGCCTTATGTAAGGCTATTATTTGTGCGCTGACACTGTTGCATGGTCTCGATGAACCGCATTTGGCACATCGGTTATCCCAGTGGCAGCAGCCCTGTGGATACCCACCTCTTCCCTGACCGCAAAACAACACCTAATGCCCAATATTTAACTGGAAGCAGGCAGGACTTAATGTCTCACTCTTTGCAAGAAAACCTGGTATCTCTCATCATTTGGAGCACGATCAGCACTTGTGTACGACCTTTGGGTACGAAATATTCATTCCCACTTTCTTTCTCATCTTAGGCTTTTAGAAGAAGGAAAAATAAAACATTGGGTAGACCTGTTTCACAAAGACGTGCCAGACGGTTGTAGCAAACACAGTGCTGGTGCCTCAGTGTCTTACCTGATTTTCCCCAGACTCTGACACACTGTAGCCTGACAATCAACAGTCTGAGACTTACTGGATAGCGTATACACTGTGCTTATCATCTCTTGTGCAACATAGGAATCTTTAAGTCTTTTAATCTTGTCTTGGATTTTTTTTTATTGCCCAACGCTGTACTCACGGTTACAAAATATTTACATTTTTGGAAGAAAATATGATTGGTGCTTGCCTGTGCAAAACTCTTCATCATGAGCTTTGCTATGTGGTTGCAAAACTTTCAAATTAGTTCTTATGGCAAGGGTGTTCTGGGTGGTTGCTAGATACTTGCCACCACTTTCCTCTACAAGCCACCCAATTTGAAGCATAACTCATGTCTGTAGCACAGACTATGTGGGATGAGAAATGCGTCAAGGTTTAATACCAAGGCTCAAGGGTTTGTTCAAATCTCTAACTTTAAGTATGAGCAATAGTAAAAGCTTCCCTTAGCAAGCACAGCTAATTACTGTTCTTTGCTTTTTCTTAATTTTCTGAAGTGTGCAACAAGATGACTAAATACCGTCCGATCAGCCCCTTTTTATGCATGGACATGACCTACATCACATGCCTACTGAAAGAGGGATTTGGGTTCAAGGACAGCACTGTTCTGCAGGTGAGGGGAAAATCTTAAAACATTATTTAAAAATGTGAAACTCTGAAAACCTATGGGGAGGATCTAAAATTGCTCCCAAACTTATTTATTAGCTCAGTGTTTGAGCATACAAGAATAAAGTCAGATGAAGTACCACAGATTTGGCAGCAACATCATGGCTTAATGATCCTCTTCTTTTAACAGCTTACAAAAAAGGTGAATAATGTGGAGACAAGCTGGGCACTCGGCGCCATCTTCGATCATTTCCACAAGCTCAATATTCATTAAAGCCTGCAGGCTTGCAGTGGACACCAGCATGATGAGGAGCACAGGGGTCAAGCAGGTGCAAAACTCACCTGCTGAATCAGCCCCTTTGTCCTCCTCCATAACTCTTTAAATTGAGTTTCAGACCTGCCCTGCACTGCAGCCCTACATCCCAACGCTCTCCCCTCTAATCAACTAAACTCTTACAGAACTGTTCACAAAGAAATCACTATATTTTTGTAAAGATGGCCAGGCCAGCCTGCTATTTCTACTGTATGTTTACATTTTTTTCAGTTGCTGTCTCACCTGAGACACTGTCTGTCTGTCTGTCTAACTTGGCAGTTTTCAAAGTTCCAGCGTTTAATGCACCCATTTAAAGCTCCTGATTCATGCTGTTGTGCAGGATATTGTGCAGTGGGATACATGTAAAAACATTGTGTTTGTTATTGTAGCTTCTGTAGCTTCTTCTGCAGTAACCTGTTAGTAGTAGTGTTTGCACAGTAGTGTAGTGTTGTTTTAGATAAATTATACTGAAATGTCCGTTTAGTGCCCCTATCAGCACGTAACACTTTAGAGTAGATGGTTCATCTACAGCCATCTGTATATGTTTTGGAAAGTTGCTTGGGATCAGCAGTTTAACCTGGGGTTCATTGGGCAGGTAGAGAAAAGGACAAATCATACATGTACAGTCACTTTATTTGAGCACATGGGTGCTTTTTTACATATTAATGAATAATGCATGTATTTACGCTTATCTGTTTGTATGTTAAGAAGCAGAGTTGAAGAGCTGAGTTGGAGCATTTTTTTAGAAGGATATCCCTCTATAGGGGCTTATTTTAGCCAAGTTCTAAGCAGATATGTTTTTAACACTGAATGGCATGCAACTGAGTACACCTTGCACTGCAGCCATTATCAAACTAAAAAATGCATATAAATGCTTTAATGGCGAAATACTTGGATAAAATATAACTCAGATGACTACTGGTCAAAAGTTATTAAAAGTAGACATGTTACTGTATTCAAAATTAGAGTTATTTTTATGCCAACATGCAAACAGAGTTTAGAATACCTTGAACCTCATTTATGTATTTAAACTTGGGTTAGTTATTGTGAATGGCAAGTCATTTTTGGCGGTCATTATGTAGAACTGCATTGAAATGTTACTGCTTTGTGTATACAGAGATGCTCAGGTGTAATTGGGCAGAACAAGGTTAGATGTTGTGACAGGTGCATACTGCTGACCGAATTAGGACCAATTTTTGGCAGTATCATGTTAAGTGCGTTTTGTGAATTATTGTACAAATATTTATTACATGAATACTTGCTAAATATGCAGTGTGCAGTTGTTGCATCTCGGTAATCCATCTGCTTCTTTAAAGCTGCTTAAGTATACCTTTTTATGTATTTTACTGTGTCTGTATATACACTTCAGTAATGTACTTTTTTTTTCTTTTTTTACTTTTTTGTTCAATGTATCACATGAAATTATCATGTACTGCTTTGCCATTTTTAGAGGTATTCTCACATGCTATAAATATGCTTTCCAATTCATTGTTGTGTATGAAGTGGTATTGTACATGAATAAAAAAAAATAAGAAAAATCAGTTGTTGAATAGCTTAACTAAACGGGATTTTAAATATAAAGCACATCTAGTCTACACACATGTCTTGATCCATCAAGTAGCTCTAGCAAAACACCGTAGCCCGAATAAGTTCAGTGAACTTATCTAACTAAATATCTAACTAAAATTTGCATATTCTTGAAAAATCAAACGTCAAAGTAACACATTGTCTTGACTACTTCTAAGTTGTGTGTGGCTTGTAAAAGTTCGTTTAACTCATGTCTGTAAGTTATATTTCGGGGGAGGGGCGACACGCGGAGGTAGTCATCGCCATTTTAAGTTAACGCAGCTGCCTGAAACCTTACAAGGATTCGTGTCAAGAAACACAAATAATGCAAGAAAGGTGAGTTTTTGTTTCTCGTTTGTAATGAACAAATAAATGACCAATGTTGCAGTTGATTGCGTTTGCAAATTTGTCCGTGCTCCGCGAATGTAACGTAACACCACGCGTTTATTCGTCAATTCGCTATTTTCCATATCCTAAACCGCTATATATCGCTTTGGTTCGCAGTGCTTGTAGTTTATTTCTTAAAAAAAATACTATTTAAGTTTTTGCGTGTGACAACATTCGCTCCACGAATATAGGACCGCGGTCGGTGGACGCCTGTTTGTGGAGTGAAGGTGTGCTTTAACACCTTATCTACCTCTAGGCGCAAACAGCGCGACGCGACAAAATACAACAGAGCGTATTGAATTTATGTCGGATCCAGAGAAGACGGACTTTAGCCGTTAAGGTGCCGCGCAAACAACTGTCGCATTCGATGCAAGCTTCCAAAAAGCGTCTTGCTCAACCTTTGTGGCCTACTGTAATTTCTACTGTAATTCTAAAAATAGACGAACATCATAATCCATGTAGGCAAACGGCTAGCTTGACCGGAAAATCACACAAGACGCACTTGACCGGGGCAACGTAAACACACGGCTTTTCCATCCTAATTTTAGCTTGCTATAGCCTCCATGCTAAAATAGCTCAAAAGGGTGCCTGAATTTTTTTACATATATAATTTATTTTAATTCCACACCAGGGGCGGCAGTAAAACTTGGTGAATCATTGAATCATCAAACTCTCAGCTAAAGCTCGTAACTTCACCCCGCCTTCTTTCGGATGGACGCGCTGGAGGAACATATATATATATATATATATATATATATATATATATATATATATATATATATATATATGTCTGCGAAGGCTAATGTTTCGTGTGTTTTAATATAAATGCATATAGTATAGCATATACCCAGTAAACATTGATAAAAGCCTGTATATAGTGCGATGCACTTGCTGCTTTAGATAACTACAGCCGTTCCAGCGACAGACAAAACGTCATTCACTGGTCAAAAACCTTGGTAAGCTCGATTTTTTTATATATTATGTCAGAAGTAATAGCTTACTAACGCTAACGACAGTGTTTAATGATTTCTTTCCCCTTCCCGTGTTCCCGTACCATCGAAAACGCACTGATAATTTTCTGGATTTATGAAGCCCCTCCCTCGGAAATTCTCAAAGGGCTCTGATTGGTTAGCTGGCCGAGCGTGTTGCGATTGGCTAAACACCCCGCCCCTCATCTCTACAGCATGTGCTCCGTTTGTTTGTTTTGAAGATGTCTTATACTTTTAGATAGGCTGTTATTTGTAAACGCTGCTTCTGTTAGCTTTTAATATATAGTTTTGTTGTAAAAATAATACAGTACACTAATATAAATTTAATACAGTACGGCAACCGCACACGTGCCTATGTATAAAGCTTCTCAAAGCTAAGTAAAAATAAGTGTAGAAATATAACGGTTCATTTGAGCTGAGCTGATCTGAATCAGGGCGACATGAGGAATATGATGAGAACCACTGCTTTAAAACATTGATTTTGAAACTTTAGAATATTGATTTAACACCAAACAGCAACACCACACACTAAATAATGTTTCTATGTTGTTTAATGTGGTCTTGGCCTATATTGCTGGTACTGATACCTGTACTTTGTTCTATTTTTTTTTATTTACTGTTGTTCAGTTACAGCTGTTGATTTCTCAAAGCTACTGTCACCTCGAGACATAAGGTGTCATCCTAGAGTTTAGAAGAAGCTGATTTTAAGGATATTGATGTTACAATCAGGTACAGTAAACACAAGCTGTGTGACATTCATTTTACAATAAGGTAATTGTGAACTTACATATTTTTATTCTTCTCTTTTCCATCTTTATTACTTGTCATATTAAATCAGTTGATCACTGCTGATACGTTTGCTTTTTTCCTTTATCTGAAATCTCAAATGTTGGTCAAGTGTTTCACTCCTCATTTTCTCCGTTATTCAAATAAATTATTTTATGCTTTCTATACAGTACCTATTTTATATATCACTAACATACCTTTCTTCTAGTTCTGTATATTAGAGGAATTTTGATAATTTAATAAAATTCACGTTTGAGCAATTGTTCTTAAAAGGCTTTTAAAACCTGTTTTCCGAACAAGAATTTGTATTCTCAAACCTATGATAAAGCTTGTACAACATTACTTTAACTTATTTCAATAAAATGATTGTATTTTTTTGAGCAGACCAGCACATCTTTTTATTATGAGCTGATTTGAGTTTGCTTGAATTGATCATTTAACATAGAAAGCGGTTGTCAAAGTATCTTTAAGCTTAACCAACTTGAAATGTTTTAGTGTATTCTGTCAGTTCTAGATGTTTTTCTTTAAGAAGTGTAGAATAAAGTTGTCTATGATTTGTCTTCATTAGTAAATTATGATTTAGGACACTGGAATCCTATAGCATACTCAATATACGTTTGTGCCGTAATACATTTTGCATCAGTTACAAATACTTAATTCCCAATGCAGTTCATTTTGGCAGAGGAGAATATAATGCAACATAATGCAAATTACATGCTTAAAGCTAATTATTACACTTTAACTTAGGAAGCTTAATAGTTTTGACAGCTTTTCCACAACTTGTACAAGGAAAAGTTTATACAGCCGTCCATTTCTGTAAAAAAAAAAAACCCACACACATTAACTACTAAAATCATAACAGAGTTATCTCTGATTTATCAAAAATAGATTTAAGAAAACATGACTGGTGTACACACTTATGTTCAATTAGCAAAGAATGCAACTCAGGAGTTACATCTTTTATTTATTTTATGTAACATTTTCATATGGGTGATTGGAAACATGGCATAAAAATGTTTTCCCACCAAGACAGAGGAATAAAATATAATTTCTTAATTTACACGTATACATTCCATGAACAAAATCTTCTAAAATTAGAGATCCAGTTTACTTGCTGGCGTACGCCATGATCTGCTCCTGTGGGAACAAGAAGAAAACTTGATGTTAGTTGACCAACAGGTAAGCAATAGTCATAATTCTCAATTTATAGTTTTAATTTGAGAAATGCAGATATTCCCACTTTTGAATCGGAAGGGTGACACAAGTCCTTCTTACATTACATTTGAGGCAAATAAACTGGCTGTAACATCTATAATAGAAACAGCAAATGTGGGAGATATCCCTCAAAGCTTAAGACGAGTTACGGGCCCTCTGGTTGGAATCGCTTAGTAAAGGAATGAAGCCATTTCATAAGAGTGGCCTGTAATAAAAGGAGTGTGAAAACACAAGCCAACACCACCATGCACAGCCCTGCAACTCCACCCACACACTTTCGGTAACAGTAAATTTAGGGCTAAACATAGCCATAGTAGTAGCTCCTGACCATGTAAATTACAGGCACGGATAAGAGTAGAAAGGCATGTAATCAGAGGACAAGACGGGGGGATGGGGTTAGAGAGGGGAAGAAGTCAGAGAAAGAGTGAAAGAGGGAGCAAAAGTTGGAGAGGTGAAAGAAGGCTGAAGCTGGAAGCAGAACAGAGCAGGAGGAGGCACGGATGACATGAGCGGACTGCCACAGAGCTAAGGAAAAGAACAAGGTCCTAAATAATGAAATATGATGGAGGAAGGGAACAGATTGTCCAATAACTTCAGAGAAGGAAATAAAAATAAATTGACATTTTGAAGGAATTATATGAACAATAAGAAGCGATCATACTTTAAGTGGAGGCAGTGCGTTGGTAGTCTGCAGGCCGAAGGTTCTCAGCAGAACCATAGGGGCGGCATTAGTGGAATACAGTCTCTTCATGAGATCAACGGCTGCCATCATAGGAAGATTGTGTCGCTGACGTTCAGTCTCAAACTCCAACAAGTGCTGCATGGCTCCTAGAGTTCAAAGGAACAATGGTGAAACTTCCTTTGTCTTCAATAGTTCTGTTATTGGTACTTGCTGTGTCCACAGAATCTGCACTTCCCGAAATATCCCTACTGCAACAACAATCATATGGCATTAATGTCTACAAGTCTTGTGCCTTCTGTTTGGAACAAAGAAAAATGAAGGAAAGAACTATAATATGAATGTAGTTCTTTCCACTTAATTTAACACATTTTACATTTACTACCCTTCCATATCATAAAAATAGGCAATTTTCCTCCACAATCAAATATCTGCAATATAAACGAATATGGAAAACATCAGTTTCTAAGTTGCTCTTAATTATACATATATGAATTTCTAAGAAACTGATGTCAACAGTTCCTCATAAGATTTCCATTTGTGGCTACAAAGAAATTTATGAGCAGTTCTTGGCAGCAGTGACAAGTAAAAACACTGTATACCGCTCCAGGACAACCAGTTCTTTTTTTTTTTTTTTTTTTTTTAAAGATCTCCCTTAGTATAAGGAAATGGAAAAGAGCTTATGAAAAACCACAGGTAGCGACACTGGTCTCTTCTGAAACAAAAAAATGCTACTTCAGGTATAAAATGTACATAGCCTTCAAGTTCATGTTTCTCGTCACATTTTATCAATGTGAGGCAGTTAATTAGAAGACTTCATCTAATGCTTATTAAATATTTGATCTACATCTCTGAAATCTATCGTACAAGTACAAATTCAGTAAACGCATGAATTCAGCTTGACTTCTGCTGATATTGGAACACTTACCAAGGTCTTTTCCATTATATGCTGCTTGGCTAAGAACTTTTGTGAGATAGGCCACATCACCAAAGCCTAGATTGGCACCTTGGCCTGCTAAAGGATGGACTCTGTGTGCAGCATCTCTGAAATTAGAAAGATCAGAAAATACAGAGAGGAAACCTTCATTTGGGAGCAATATTTAACTTGACCGGCCAAACCTACCGAAACGTCCTCCTTGTGGATTCTATATTACCTTAGGAATACATCATCACATATGTCTCAGACAACCACATAAACACTACAGCTGCACATATTGAGAGATTTCTCATTTATATATACATATGCCTATATTTAGGAAGGAAAAAAAAAAAAAAACAATAAAACGAAAGCCAGAACAAATACTCAAACCAAAAATTGTTTCATTCAACTTTGCACACATACCCAATGATGGCCACTCTGTGGCGGATGTATTCTGTGGCATGGCCCATGCCTAGCGGGAACATGACCCGGCTCTTTGGACCAATACCTGCAACGCTAGGAGGAAGCTGACGTGCAGAGCCCCTGTCAGGCATCAGGACAGAAAGGGCCATCCGAAACAGAGAGCCGGCAGTCTCCACAAGCTCAGAATGGTTCTCGTTACTCCACTGAAGAGAGTAAAACAGTACAAGAAGTGAACAACAGTGGCAATGGCAACAGAGGAATGATGTGTGCAAGAACCTCTATTTATAATATAAGGGTAATAGACTAATATGTATATATACATACAGGGTATGAAGACTTGAAGAAAGAAGTTTAACATAAAAAAGAGGTATTAAGACTCTCTATAGGCACTGGACACATTTATGTATGTATTTTTTTTTGTCTTGTAATAGCATACAGTTTCTTGAAATTAATTCAGAAAATCACAAATTTAAGGAACAAATTTTTTTTTTTGAAAAAGCTCATTCTTTTTACTGTTTTTAAATCCATTTAACCAATCTCCGGGTCTGGCGATAGCACTTTTAGCATCAAGGACGTTTGCTGCCATAACATGGCCGCAGCAGGCGCAGTGATTTCACACAGCTCCTGAAAACAGCCAGATCTTCTTGCTTGCACAGGAAGAGTGTCTTGCAAGCTGGGGACTATTTTCAACAGGCGCTGTGTGAGATCACTGCACATGGTACGGCAATAAACTTCTTTATTACACCAGAATGAGACTTCCTAATCATATCGGCCTGGAAAACCTAAACTTTTCTTAACGGTTTCTGTTAAGAAAAATCGGATAAACAGAAAAACAAAAATACCTTCAGTACCTTCAAATCAAAAAGGCTGAGAACCACGGCTTTAGAGGACTTGGAAAAGAGTACAGCATGGACTTCTTAAAATTACACTTTTATAGTGCTTTTTTTTGGTCCTTTTTGGATCATGACAGTCCCTGGTCACTGCTACTTTTTATTGTATGGGAAAGAGCTCAGTAAACATCCTTCAGTGGAACACCACAATTTTGAAGAAATAAGGTCATATGGGTTTAGAACGACATGGAGGTAAGTAAATAATGACATGATTTTTATTAATTCAATGCCATCTTTATCTTGAGATCTAGAGGTAAGCTATACCTTCTTCCCTTTGTGCACTAAAGTCTTAAAAGACAGGTATTTCAGCAGAGATGCAAAAAGCATGCCCAATTAAAGTAAAATGCTGAGCAGGCCACAAATTTGAGTTTGGTCTGCAGAAAAAAACATTCCGTGGAGTAATGCCCAACACTAGCAAACCTTGGGCTTAATTAGCAAACCAGTTTTGATGGCAAGTGTGACTCAGACGCAAAGGCCTGTGACCAGTAAGGCCAGTAAAAATAGCCAGCTTGGGAAAAGAGGAGTTTCTTCAACGGAAACACAAACAAGAAGGGGGAAAAAAGGGTGTGAGGGTCAGTTTGAGGGCAGTCAGCCGAAATGAAGAGAATGCAGAGCACAGATAGAAATTTCAATCAAAAATCACTTCTTTGTGTTACTACTACATAAATAGTGAACTTTTGCAATTTTGTGATAGCAAAGGACTAGTAAGGTGTTCAGTTTAGGGAGGTGGACCATATGTGTGGCAACAGCGTCACTGTTTACTCACAAATGCAGAGTTAATGGCATCCACAAAGCTCTCTTCATCCAGCTGTAGAAGTTCTTCAGCATGCTGATGACTGGTGGACCAGACCAGCGAGCTCTCCGTGTCTGACAACTGCACAGCAGACACATACACAACGTCTGGACTTGAGTAGCATTACAAACACATGTATTTTCCATCTGACCACTAAGCGATATTACGATGAGCCAATGAAACAAATCATTGACATCATTCACCAGTAAAATAAACTCACAGGAAGCATTGCAATGGGTCCGGTTGGTAGGAACCTCTGCCAGGCTACGTTATTTTCTGTGGGCTGCAAGGTTAATGCAATTCAGCAATGTGACATTTCTGAGCGAATTCCAGTATTGAATAAATGGTGAAAAACACATGAGTAGCAACATGATTTGGACTAGTAACTGGAGGATGATCATACCTCGGACAAATGTAGAACAGCGACAACTGCTGATTGATCATAATTCCATTTCACTGTCGGGATGCCAGCCTCTCTCCGCACCATTGAGTTTGGCCCATCAGCACCAATCTGAAAGAGCCAATCAAATCCACCTTAAGAAGTTGAGGTTTTGCTTATGCAGTTATACACTGTTCTGTTTGTAACAGCAAATGACAAATTAGATGCATTCTACACACCAACAGCTTGGTGTGGAGGGTCTTCCCATTTGCTAGAGTCACCTGAACCCAAGGGATGGACTCAGAGACATGGTAAGGATGGGGCCAGGTGTACTTCACCACTTTTGTTCGGTACTGGACTTCAACGTGGTCTGGTTTAGACATGAATGATGACAACACCAAAACATCATTACACATTCAAATAAAACAAAAGAAGCATTAGTCGGTTCTTGTTCGGTTCCACTCAAGAAATAGGAACAATCCAAACAGGGTTTGCCTGTAACAAAGTCAAAAATTAAGGATCATCAAACCACTTCATAAAACGTGGTTGTTTTCCTTTCTCTGGTTGAGGCCTGCTAGCACTGACAATTCTCTTAATGGCTTTGGCAAGTCACCCACGGTTGACTAATGGTGTTTATCTACATGCAAACCATGTAATACTTATGTCCAGCTGCCAATATCCTGCACACAACAGAGAATGAAAGTAAAGGAAGCAGAAAATCCACTTTCCTTAAAATCACTGGAGGTCTAACGCATGAAAAGATCCGGAATTACGCCTACATTTTGGACTCTCTGTCCACAAAATTGAACACTAGTTCTTGTGCACGGGTGAGAAATACTGGCTTCTTGCTGATTTGAGAGCAGAGTAACGGGAAAAAACAGCTGGCTGATGCATGTACTCTTTGTCTAGTACTTCAGCAGAAATAGCAGACCGTTAAAAAGCGCCAACTTGACAGAAACACGTGAACATGCACGTGCTACCGCACATCTGTTAAATGCAAGATGCGTTTTAAAAAAGGCCTGTTTTTAAAAATATGCCATTTTACAGAGCATGGCATGGAAAAGCCAAATGCAGAGCCTTGGAACGGTTTACTTAATTACAACAACAAAATGTTACAGTAAAATGCTGTCCGTGCTCAGGCACACCGAGCGAGCGAGATGCTACGGCTGGAAAGGAATGTGTTTTTTTTTAAATGGGTCAATAGACCACTGCACGTGTCCGAACAGGGTGGCAATTCTCGTGGGGCTTTTGACTCCCACCAAAAATAATGTGCTGGATGATCGAAATAGCAGGAAAAACACGGATGTGTCCAAAGAAGTGGAATCTTTAGGAAAAAAAAAAACAGAAGATGTTCAAAAGGAGTAGGAGTACAAATAAACATTTTGCCAAGACAGGAAGGAATGGCTTGTGGTGACATCATTTGCCAAGCCATCCCTAAAACTAATTAACAGGGAGACCACTCCGCGCTCGAGAGTGCTGGGGAAAACATTTAGCAACATGGAAAAAGCGCAGCAAAAGCAACGATCGATGATATATCATCATGTAAAGATCAAAGTTCGGTGCGCAAAGCAATGATTACCAAAACAAACACATAAATCGATCCATATATATCAAACATCAAAATGTGGATCCGTTACCAGAGAGAGTCTGTAGCTGCTTGGTGAGGGCGGCCACAATGACGTCGTTCTCAACGATGTACGCCATCTCGTCCTGCAGATTCTCCTTATCAAACGTAATCAGGGCATCTGAACAAGCATCCCAAACCTAAAGCGAAGAACCAAATTATTGCCGTGGTTTACAACTCTGTCCTTATGTGACCGCTCGGACGCTATTTATGGATTTCCAAAAGAGCACGTGCTTCATTGAACTTGAACACATCAAAAGCCGTTTGACTGAGCGAAGAGTTTTGCCAGATACTCTAACCAAACATCAGCCACCAACAGCCTTTGAGGTTGCAAGGTTGACTTTGTAAATGCGCTGGGGTGAGGCAGAAATGTAAAATGCCATTCTTCGTGGCGATTTATGCTCGTATTTATAGTCAAGCCAATAATAAATAACAAATACGCGAACATTACTGTCGGGCTAAGTTTGTTTCATCCGAGTTGCCTTGCAACTTAGTTAATAAAACAGATGGTTTTAAATGCAAAAGGTTTTGGTGATGGATGCAGCTATTTTTTAAGAACTAGAATGACTTGTAACTAAGGTGACTGGCAAACAATTAAATCCATGAGTAACATGGATTCAGCAGGACCGGTCTATCCTTCTTGTTATACAGCCATGCTAAAACCACTAATAGTAGTGGTTTTGCAATTTTTGATACATGGTTACGTGGAAGATTTAAAACGTGACCAACCCACAATTATAAGGATTTTACACATAGGAAAAACACAGCTGTTGATAAGTTTTGGAGTTGCTATGTACGTCCAAGTCGCTGCCAAATTAAAACGTCCCTTCCCAAAATGAGCCTTTTAACGCAATAATTTCTGTAACAAAGATACCAGAAAAGATCCAGACCACTGGAGGGGAAAAAAACTCCTAAAAATCGACCTGATAACATTTTAGGGAACCTCCGCGCTTTTTTTCTGGTACATGGCACTTCCCAAGCCAGCTATAGTCACTTTCCTCCAACCGCTTGATTTTAATTGGAGGGCAAGAGGAACCTAGCTCAGTTCCTTTGCAATTTCAACCTTGTTTGGACATAAATGCACTCACAAAGAAAAAAAAAAGTCTTAAGGGATACAGGAAAGGTATAATGGGTGAGGTATATCACTATAAAGTGCACACTGATGACACCCCTTAGTTTGCACAGAAGCCACAGGATTTCTTTCTGGCAGTGAAAAATCCACATCTTACAGGAGAAACCCCACCACAGCATAGTAAACGAAGGGGCCTTTTACTTGTGATCTCCACACTCCCCGCAGCTTTTAACTCCTCTCCCTGCATCTCGCATGAATCTTCGTAATTAGTAGACACGGTTAGATTTATGTCATCCCGCTAAATAAGACTCTAATAGATAAACTGTGGCTGCGAGCGAAACCGAGCTTAACTGTCAGGTTGCGATGCGGAGTTTGAGGTTCTGCATCCCTAATGTATGTTTTGTATTCGGAGGCTGTGGTTCTGTAGCATTAATTTATGGGTGGCAGCTTACAGTGTGATGAGGCAAACAACGATGAAGCAAAACACGATACAGCTGTTTTTAATGGAGTGGCATTCTGCTCTCAGGAAAATAAGCAGGTAAGGTCATAGTAAATAACTGTGTTGGTTGCACATAATGTGTTATGATTTAGCGGTTTAGTTGCTTTTAAACGATGACGTGAGTTTCTTGTGGTGCAGCATTTGATTTTTCCATTTACATTTTCAATTGAGAAATGGTACTATACTGCGCTTTGCGCCGGGTAACATCGTGGAGCTTGAATATGATTATCGTTCGGTAGAATGCGATGCTTTCATTGCATAACGGGACCGCCCAAGTAATCATTGCATTACAACACACTGGTTTTACTGACCTGCATTTTATTATATGGTTTGCATCTCATGTTTACAATATGGTCCCAAGCACCAAGACCTGTAACACAATAGGACACAATTAAAAAGTTTATATTCTTTGCCATATCCAACCGGAGCTAAATGCAGTAACGGAAAAAGTACGAAGCAAGAGAAAAAGCTACCTACTGACCTACTTCCTGGTGAATCTTTCATATACAAACATTATACTGTAAATAACTTTAATGACAGGAGCGCAGTTTCGGAGCTTTGAATGGAACAGATGTACTTATCCTCACCACAGACCTTGTGATTGGATTGTGCCTCCACATTACCCAAAGTACTGCTTCTAAATGATGCCCAACATTGCCCATAATGCAAACATGCATTCTGTGGACCCAATTAAAAGCATATGTTTCGTTCAACATAACACACCGCGTAGCCTGGCAACTGAGAGTGGCTCAGCGTCTGTGTCATCACATCTACTACTGTCAAACTAAAATCTACTGCTTTTTGTTTTGGTCAGACCCTTTTTGTACCTCATTTGGGAACTTGTTTAGAGATACTGGTAAGAGGAAATTTGCTTTGTGAACTAATTATTTAATAGTGTATGAAAAAAGAAAGGCCAATTCCAATAATCATTTTTAAAGATTTTTTTATTGTATGTTTTTAGCTTAAGAACTTTTGTGTCATTTTATTGATTCATTTTACATTTTACAATTTTTTATTTAAGTTTTAGACATTTTAAAACTTTAACTCAAACATGTTTATTTTAATTAACTTTTAGGGAACAATTCTAAAGTTCCATGAGTTATTTATATTTTATGATCACGTTTAACAATAAGGTTCCATTTGTTACCATAAACAATGAAAAAGCATGTATTAATATTTTATTAAATGCATTTATTAATTTATTAAGCATCTATAAATGTTAATGGACGAACAATAAACTGTTGAATTTTTATTAGCAACTACAACTCTAACTATATGTTTTTTTAGAAACTATATTCTATTTTGTATTTAATGGTGCTTTTTGTCCATTTTTGGAAGATACGGGTGAATAAATGAAGAGTTATGATTATTTACCAAACCCAAAGTACATAAATTGGCTCGTAGGGTGTTCCGTACCACTAAGAAGCGTTGCTGAGCCTGGACTGATGGAGCTGACCCTTGTGCTGTAGGTCTCTGGAACCTTGCGCATCTCTTTTTTATGACCAGCTTCCAGGAGAAGAATCTTCTTCCCTGCCAAATTTGGATCTAGACCTGAAAGAAGCACAGATTAAACAGCAGATGATTTATTCCCTTTCCATTGTCCTTTCTAAACCACCGTAACGATGTTTCTTCTGGCGTTTTGCACATTTTCACCAATACATCCGAATAAGAACTTACTAAAGTTTGCATAAAATCTGTGCGTTGATTGCACACTGCTTAGTTTAGCATCCTACGGGCATGACAACGACACATTGTTGTGCAACCGCAATTGCACCCTTCACCTCCAGCTAAAACGCTTTCATCAAAGCAAAATAACAACCTCTCTCTGCGTGAAAAACAAGGGTGAAGAAAAGTCACGGAAAGGACTTTATTACAACTGGGGAGTGCAGCGAAGGGGGGCGAAAAGCAGGCTGGGTCACCGTGCGCGTCAGGGACACTCACTCACCCAAAGAACATGCCATAGCGGTGCCCACCATTCCCCCGCCGGATATTATAACGTCAAAGAGCTCGTTTTCAGACGCGCTGGGCTCCTCGTCCCGTTCTGAGGACGCGAACCCTCTGCGCGCCGCTCGCGCTCCATCGAGTGCCCTCAGCGCGACGCACCGCCGTCCAATCCCGAGCACTGCTAGTTTAGCTTTCTTAAAAGTGAACATTCTAGCGGGAAAACAGGCGTGATGCGACTAGCAAGCCTGAAAGTATAATTGTAAACCTCTTCGTTATATTCGTCCTGTTATTGACAATAACGGTAATCTGTCATCCAGCCATGTTGACAGAAAACGCGTAAGAGTTCTGTTTGCTACACTGCTTCCGGATATTAAAAGCCAGCGAAATAATGAAAACCAATCATGGATATTCCCAAAAACGTTTACTTCGTTTACTGCGTTGGCTTCACTTTACAAGTGAAATGCATGGCACGTACAGCAGTACAAAACGCCAGGGTAAAACTCGTGTCTTTTAAAACGCTTCCACTTCTCGGCTCTTGTTCAGAGGCGTTTGATAGGAGCACGTTACCTTTAGCGCCATCTGCCGTCGTGGAGAATAAAGTCGAGCGCGTTTAGTTTCTTTAAACGTGAACATAGGCAACATGTGTCCGTGTTTTGTTGTTGCGTACAGTGCTCGCTGAGAAACACATGTTGTTTTGTTCCTGGCGTTCCTGGAAGACATACTGTGAATGTAAACTTAGGATTCGGTGTCTCGTGCTCAGGCGCCGGTGGGTGGAGACTGTCGCTGCTGCAGAGATCGTGCTATCTGCCGATTCCGGGGACATGGAGTGTGTCTTGATCTTTCAGAGTTAATGGATGAGTGTTTGAACGATGTCCTCGTAGCTGGCCTGATCACAACATGGATCAGATGACAATGGTGAGAAAAACGATATCAATAATGGCGACACAGGGTATGGAGAGTTGTTATGTTCGAATAGATACATTATAGAATAGATATTATCGATTTTACATTGATTAATCTGCTTTTGTTATTTTTTATACAGTTGATTTAGAATCGCTTTTGGCGAAGGCGAACAACAATAACAGAGCGTAACTATGCGCGTTTGGGGTTGCCATGGTAACAACGTTTACGCTATTGACGTAAAACAGCCCGGAAAAGTAGCAACTACAGACAACGTCAATATATATATATAATCCTTTTGATAAGTAGTCCTTGCATTCATTATATAAAACCAGCGCTGCCTAATGGGACGCTTCAGCCATTCAAGTAACATTATTTGATACAGTAATATTTACATTAAGTCATTAGTTTTTATCGAAAACGACTTACAAGATACAAGAAAGCATCAACAAAAGAGCAGTATGCAAGTGATATCACAATCTCAGTTAGCCTAAGGCAGTACATGTAGAAAAGTGGAAAAAAATAAAGAAATAAAACAGAATAGAAAAAGATTTGAGCGAGTTAGTGTTAGTGTTTTTTTTGTTAATTACATAATAAATAAAAAGAAAACAAACAGACAGAATACAAAAAGAATAGAGCAGTTATGTTACTATATAAAAAGGAGAAAACTAGCAGTTTTTTAATAGATTACAAGGGACAAGTTTCAAATTAAAAAGGACTGGTGTTTCTAATTTCTAAATTTTAATTATAATTTGTTGGTGTTTCTTTCAGCTCCTTTCATATTTCAAAAGTTAGCAATCAATTGCTCTAACAAACAGACTAAATACAGATTTTGTGTGCAGATCGCTCCCACTTTAGATTTTTCTAGATCTGAAGAGGGAGACAATGTGCATGTTTCAGAAAGCCTGCTGTCCTGTAATGAGGATAGAGATAAGTCTGAGCTGCACTTGGAGGCTCTGAAGGCCAAACGCAGGCAGCAGCTGGAGAAACTAGATCTGCGTCACCAGAATGGCCTGGAGAAGAGGCTCCTGCAGAACTCCCTGCTCGCCTCGAGCACTGAATGGATGCTTAAATCCAAAATCCCTCTGCAGAGCATCAGCAACCATGATGGCCAAAACAAGAACCGCAAACACCACAGGTAATTCGAATCTTAAATTTGATACCGATGTTCGCATAGATCCAGTACTGAAACATACGTCTTCCAATCTTATCCTTAGTTCACAGGTGTTTCTGCACCATTTGAGCTCAAGTGGAGTCGAGGCACAGAGAACTACCGGAACTAATTCTTTGGGGACAGTGACAGAGAGACAGAGGAAGCCTCTCCCCCAGGATTCACAGAAAACCAAAGAGATGGCAGACCTGGCTGAGTGTCAGAAACAGTTTCGTGTCGCTCCTGTCCCCGAGCACGTCTCAAAGCCTCTTTATGTTGATCTCGTCCATGAACAAGAGCGCTTGAGGAAGGAAGGTCGTGAGCAGAGGAGAGATTTCCTCTTGACCATGCAGAAGCCCTTCGGGTTCCACAAGAGGGAGGAAAAGAAGCGAGAGAGGCTGAAGGAGGAGACGGCCTCTGCCGATAAAAGTGAAAAAACAGAACCAGTTTGTGTGAGAAAACCTATACCGAAAGCGGTCTCGGACCCCAGCTTCTCTGAACAATTGAAAGGTGCCATTTATTTCGATATTTATCGAAATCACGGGCCATTTATTATTTTTTACACTCTTGTATGTACTAAACACAATATGAAGAGTTCAGATGCTAAAGCCTCAAAGTGCTGTTTAAAATGTCCTTTTAAAATAAGTATTTTTAATAGTCTCCTGCTGTTTGTGTTCAGTAATTTCACTTTCATGGCAATTAATAGACTATTAACACTATATTTTACGGTTACATATATTAGTTGCTTATTAGTTATATATTAGTGCTAATTAAGCACGTATTGTCTTATTTTACATGACCATTACAACTACATTAGTAACTATTAATAAGCAGCAAATTAAGAATTTATTGAGGGAAAAGTCATAGTTAACAAGTGTTACCTACTCTAAAGTGTTACCGATTTTTTTCATTGCCATTTAAGTGAAATAACGCAACGTAGCATAGGAAGCTGAGAAAAATGCAAATTTTGGAAGAAAATTGGAACTCTTCATACTCTTCAATATTTAAAGAAAAAGTTTAAACATGTTAACATAAAGTTCAAATTCAAGTTTGAATATTTAAAACATCGTTTACTCATTTTCGAAACCTGTATTTATGCGATGCTGGTACAGAGCAGGAGCAGCAAAGGAGGATTCGCATTCATCTGAGGGCTCAGGAGACTCTGAAAGCCTCCTCAGCACCTATTCAAAGGCAGGAACCCGATGCAGATAGACAGACCCGAAGCGCCCAGAAGAGCAAAAGCAAGATGCTAGGTTACTTGGACCAGAAGCTGTCCTTCAGACCTAAAACTAACGCTGCCGTGCCAGACTTTGACAAGCTCTACCAGGCCTTTCAACAAAAGGCAGCGGAGGCAGCTGAGAGGAGAGATGTCACTCACTGTAAACCGTTCCAGCTGCGCACATCCACGTTACAGCCACACCACCGGAGCCCAGAAAACCTACAGGTTGATATCCAGATTATTTAGTTTAGATTCCTTTAATGCAGTGTGTTTTGTTTAATATGCAGTTTTTCTTAACTAGAAATGTAGAGACAAGACGAACCTGAAGAGAAGCAGTTCATTTGGTGGCCTGACATCACTGTCTATGGACACTCTTCCAACTTACATAACAGATGCTGCCAGGAAAAGATCCATGGCTGTAAGGTGAGCCTTACACTTTTATAAAAATTTTCAGTAACTAAAACCATTAAAACCAATAAACTTCAGTATAGGCACCGATTATTTATCCATACTTATAAAGCACTTATTCTGCATGAGCATATACCAATACCCAATAAATAAATGAAACAACTACACTCCTAACTATTAATAATCAATAAGAGTTTATTGAGGCAAAAGCCATAGATCATGTTTTTTTTAATCCTGTTGAGCTATTAATTAATGCAGAAAGCAAATGAAGCCTTGTTTTAGGCTAGAATTGTTGTTTCCACTATTTTAAAATGCACCTTCAAACACCTTTGCAGTGCTTAAACACAAATTAATGTTATTGGCTATGGCTATGTTAATACAGCAATAAACTGTTAAAAAATTCATTATTTAAAATAATTAAAATAATGTGAAATAGATTTGGGATTTTTATTTTCTATATTCAGAAATAAAAAAAAAAATCACTTTAGTTATTTTGTTTTGTGTCTTTTGTATTTATTTATTACATGTTTGCGATATTTGGGCTTGCTTGTTATATGAAGAAAACCATTATTTATAATGAACTGTACGTGCAAAATAGATGTTTTATATGCACATAAAGTTAATTAGATTCATTCCACTAAAATCAAGTGTTGATTTACCAATTAAAATTTGCCTTTCTATTATCATAATAATTATCCTGTAATCTGTCACGCAGGAGATCTCTGGAGCTGAAGGACCTCAAGGAGCAGGAGAATGCAAGGTGGATGAAGCAGCACAGAAGCAAGTCTCAAGCTATGAGCAGGGCAGTAGCAATGAGAGCCAAGGCAATGGACCCTCATAAAAGTCTTAAAGAGGTCTACCAAGAGAAACTCAAACAGAACCGGTGAGCGCTTCGAAAAAAAAAATGTCTGAGGACAAGCCAGGGATGCAGTAACTGATGATGAGTTGTTGTGAATGTAGGCAGGCCGATCTGGAGAGGATGAAAGATTATCAAAAAGAGCTGAAGGAGATCAAAACCCGAGTAACAGCTCGCCCTTATCTGTTCGAGCAGGTGTCGCAGGTACACTACTTAACATTCAAAACCCATTCTTCTTCCACATAATGTAGCTTTCGTATTTTACCATGTCCATATACCAAACGCTTTCAGAAAAGTGCCAAGAGTAATGCTGAACGCAGATACAGGGATACGTTGGAGCAAGCAGGTCTGGATGAAAACTTTGTGAGGTCAAAGGGAGAAGCAAATAAGGCCATGCATGTGGACAGTGATTCCGCGGATGAGGATCGTGACGGCACTGAAAGCCGAACCCAGGAGAGGTACGGAGAGACCCGTGAAGGATGGCGTTTAAAACCAATGTGTGCACATATGTGTTATTCTTATCACAGAGCGTAACAGATCTGTTCGATGCAAAGATGCGACCGTGTGTTAAAGTATTTATCTTAGTTTTAATGAAAGGTTTGACATTACTTCCTCTCTTGTCACCCGTACCCATCAAAATAAAACCATCTAACTTAATGCAAACACAGTAGATGCGGTTTTGACATGAAAAGATTATTTTTTATATATATATATATATATAAATCTTTCGTTTTATGAGTTTATGTCAGCTTTATTGTCTTTGGCGTAGCAAGAAAGTAACCACGCAAATATTTTGGTGTATAACGATGCCCTACTATCGTTTTATTTACAGTGCAGGAAGCGGGGAAGACAGTGCTACAAATGAGGAGGAAAAAGAAGAGAATGTGGAAACCAAAGAGGAAGAGTTGTGCTGACAGACGCGGTTGGTGGGCCAGTGCGTTTCATCCATATTCCATATGTGCAGGGGAGACTGTGGTCAGACGACAAAATGCTGACAGATCGTTTCGGTTTCGAAAAATTGTGTTGGGCATGATTTAATGCAAATTTTATTTTTTATTTTGTAGACTTGACCGTATTTTGTATTCATGCGTATTGCGCCAGTGAATCAGTGTGGGCCTTTATGCAACCGAGCCCTCTCGTCTTTTCAAGTCTTTTACAATAGAGAAGGAATTACGAAGGTTCAGGAATTTCCATATGGGTGTCATAACATTTTTTAATAAAACAGAAAATCAAAAGCAAGTTTAATTTTATGATTCTGAGCATGTTATGGGGGCTACTGACCCGACAAAGAAACGCTTGGCAACCAGAGGAGCTGCTTATTAAAAGCGGTATATTTGCTCGAGTTCTACTTACTGCACATTAAACCGTGTTGTAAACCACAGAAACGGCTCTTGGGTTTGGTGTCGGGCACCCTCAGGGTTCGCAAACAGTAAATTGGGGAAGCCTTGCCTTGGCACCAACGCATCTTCCACCCGGAGGCTGTCAAATGCGGCTTTGAACGTCTGCTATAATTATGAACTATAACTGTCACAGAGACTAGCTTTATTCACCAAAACCCATTTGAATAAGTACACGAATAACATTCTAAGACAACTCTTCTTCAGCACAAGGCCCATGTGAAATTCTCGTTCCTGAAGTCAGGCTATTTTAAGAGTCATAGCACTGGTTGAGTAAACAGCCGTTGGAAAAAGAGCTTGTGCTCGTGCATTTGGCCACATCAAGAGCTTTTTACTCCAACTGGCTTCTTCGGTCTTGGTTGATTTTTTGAAGGAATTAAAAGAATTTGCGTTTCTGTGTATAGGGATGGAAAGTTCTTAGCTCTTTTAAAGGTCCCGAGGCACGATTCTTGCCGTTACACGATAATCTCAAGATGGAACATAATTACTTTCAACAAGCCGTGTAGCATGCAGTGTTTTTTAAAGGCTAAAATTGAACATTTGGCGAAAATATGATAACCAGTCTTGTCCGTTTTGTTGTATAACTTGTATATTTAGTGGTTGAAGGAGTGATGACACTGAAAAATGAAATGAGTCAACTGCACATTTGAAAATGCCTGCCCAGTTTCACCCTCACGATACCCATTCATTTTGTTTCTGAATTTTTTTGTTTTGTTTTGGCTAAATGAGGTTTAAATGGCAGTAGGGCTTTGTTCCAATTCTTATGCTTGTACACACTAGAATTATGTCTTCAGGGGGATTCAGGGGGTCAGATTTGGCAGCGGTTTGAAGCATCTTTTCCAAAGGGATGTATTTTACAGGTTGTGTGTATATGAATGTCATTTCATTTTCTTTGAGTTTAAGATTTGGGCTCTGTCTGTGGCAAAATACATGGAGGACAGGGTGCCTACCCGATCTCATGAATGTACGTATAAACAGTACGACAAATAAAAATGAAAACTCATGGTATAGATATAAAAAAAGGACTTTGGCTCGTATATGCTATGCGACGGGTAGGATTAGGGTTGTGCGGTAGGTATGTATCATATATACGTGAAAACTGTGTATCATATGCACACAAACAAATTGCGTACCATATGCATGCGAAAACTTTTACACATACATAACAGTACATTTTCATGAGATCAGTCTCGGAATGCTGTATTTTTAAGTCAATCTGAAAGTTTGCCCCTCTTTGTCTCTGACCTTGCTTGCTGTCTAGTTTACACTGTCCTATACTAATAATAGTGAAGAAATGCCAAATAATTAATCAAATGCTTCTTTAATGAGTTTTATGCCTAAATACTATTGCTAACTAAAAAAAAAAGTTAGTCTATAAATAAACTACAGTTTCATGACTTCAACGTCATTACTAATAAGCTTCCAACCATATTTGGAATACAATAAACACCACAATTTTATAAAAGCGGACTAGTGAGTAGATGAGCTCCGATATCCCAGACAACCTCTGTTGTTTCTTTTAGCCCTCTGTTACACTCTTAAGAATAAGCATTACGAAAGGTGGCTTTCACAGCGACGCCATAGAAGAACCAGTTTTGGTTTCCCAAAGGATCATTTTCAGTGAACAGTTCTTAAAAGAACCATTTTTTCTTAGCGTAAAGAATGTTTTAGTAATCTAAATAAACCTTTTCACCCCCGGAAAAGAACCTTCTTTGCGAAACCATTGATGCCAATAAATTATGCCTTTATTTTTAATAGTGCAGGTATATTAAAAGACATGTAAATACTTAAAAAAATGAGTGTGTTATAACTGATGTACTGTAATGTACATGATGAGTACTGTTATGTACTGAAATGAAGCGTGAACAAAAAGCGCTTGTGTTAACCAAAAAAACAAACAAAAGCATTGATTTCAGAACAGTGCAATTGGGAGGGCAAAAAAGTAAAATGCATGAAATTATTATAATTTTTTTTTATTTACACTAATCCACTAATCGAATGTACAAAATAGGCTAGTACTGGACATGTACAGTATAGCATGTAATAATTCAGAAAATAAAATGAAAAACATGAAAGCAAAGTTGGTGTGGATAATCCTTGTTTTACAGTAATGTGTGTTTAGCATCTTGCTTAATCCAGTACCACTCAACCTTTGGGTTTATAGTCTTGACAAAATAACTGCTGTTGCAACTTCAGCTTCACGTTCTGGAAATAATGCTATCGTCCCAAGAAATTCCTTTTGTTTTGACTCTGTTAAACACGTAGATTCAATAAAGTTGGCTGACAGGACTCAGTGTCCATCTTGTCTGTTTCATGCACACACATCACTCAAGTCGTTTAGGGAGGACAGAACGCTGCGTTTGAGTGACAGCTTCTATCTTGAGCTTTAAGTGTCAGATAACTGAAAGTTCAAGTGCTCCTGCGAGGTCGCCATGGCAACTGTGCTCTCTCCTGTCACGCTATCTTCAAGTACTTTGGTCTTGCTGTCACAACCGAATGTCCCTAACATTGATAACATTCTAGATATAGCTCTGAATCAGGTGCGAATTATTCAGGGAATACCTGGAAATACGTTTGTTCATCTACATGTGATCATGAAGAAAAAACTGGACCTGCTAATCTGGACAATTATGTTCTTAACTGAGGTTACAATATTATAATTTTAGTTTTTTGAAAGTTTCCATTCCTTTCATTAATAACATTCAAGGCATGTCAAATTTCAAAAGAAAGCTACTTCAATAGTTATTTGACATTATACTGTAACTTTACACAACCATTTGAAAGTTTAATCAAATTTTTTATATTTTTGGAAATAAGTTTTCCTGTATAAAATCAGAAATGCAGTAAAATTAGTAACATTAGTAAGATTTAAAACAAAACTTTTTTATTTCAACATATTTTACAGTCTTTAAAGTCTGTGGTGGAAAGCTACATTTTCAGCATCATTAATTCAGTCTTCATGGTCCTTCAGAAATCATCTTAATATAATTATTCAGTGCTCAAGAAACATACACAGATCACTTGTGATGTGTAATAGTTTTGTGGAAACTGAAGGTTTTTAAAAGAAGAACATTTTTTTATTTGAAATACATTTTATTAATAAGTTTAGTGATCATCTTAATGTCTTTACTGTTACATTATTCTGTGCTAAATAAAATATCTGTGCATTCATTTCATAAGAGAAAAAACGACTATTAACCCCAAACTTTTGAACAGTAGTTTATATTCTCATTAAAAAATGTTAGATCTATATACATTATAGGTTTCATAATGTCTACTGATGGTTTTTGCTTCAGTGTAGTACACATTGATTTCTAAAGAACTTTTCAATGAAACTTTTTTTCATCTTTATTAATGGTTATATAATTCTTATTGGTTCTGAATAGAATCAGCTGAAGACCGCCGAGAAGTGTGTGTATGAATACCAGGACTTGCTTGTTCGGTAAGATTTATTCATTAAAAATGATGCCTTTCCATTATTGCAAAGCATAAGCACTTTTAAGTATTCATGTTCTTTGGCTCATCTACAAAACAGTACATGGAAATGAGTTCTCCTTGAATGTGTTCTTTGATTATATATGCGTACAGAAGTGCCTGAAGGTGTTGTTATTTTGTTGAAGGCCAGACTCTCACCTGTAGGAGGAGCTATGGCTCGTAACATGTGCTATACCAGGAGCAGCGAAGATTAGAGATATTTCTATTCTGTCCTTATTTGCTGTCCATGTGAGCACACACGGGTGAGAGCATTTAGGACAGTTACGTTGCGACGGAATAAAACGCAACCTACATTGAAATATCTGTGAGTTTTTTATCTTTTTCGAAACGCAAGATTGTCAAAAAGGTTTCCTCATTCTAGTTTGAACGCACATCAAGCAGCATCTATGAGGTTACATGCAGCAGAGAGGGGAGAGGGAGCAGATAGAGGGAGAGATAAAGAGAGAGAAAGTGAGTGAGTGTTTGCATGTGTGTGTGAGAGAGCGGGGGGAGCAAAGAGGAAAAGAGAGAGAGTGAGACAAAGAAAGAGAGAGAGAGAGAGAGAGCAAACACAAGGATAGCAGGCTTGACATATACATATTCGCAGTGAACAAACAGAAATCCTAATGCCAGAGAAAGACAGACGAAGCCAGTGAGAGAAGAAGGTCACCTCTAGAGCAGTGAAGGAACGGTACGTTTATTGTGACCATAAAGTCAGGGGCTAAGTTAGGTTTCTTGAGTGCATGAAGCATCTGTTGGAAAGCGTTTGCGGGCAAAATTGTTTTCGGTGCATTGCAAATAGGTTGTAAATGAAATTTGTTTAAACCTATAGACCCTCCTTTGATAAGTCTTATTTGTCCTTGGGAAATGATATGCAATGTTGACACTTCACAGGGGGGTCATACCTGAAGACTGAACTCTGGAAGTCTGGAAATGGGAATTTGGGAGGTCCTGCTTTAAACGGACGAAGACATTTTGATGCCACATCACTGAAAGACGACCGGGGAACGCAGCATTACTGAGAGTCACGATGGAGAAACTCTCTGAAAAAGATAAAGGTCTGATCCGGGACAGCTGGGAGAGTCTGGGGAAGAACAAGGTGCCACATGGAATTGTTTTGTTCACGAGGTAATAAATCGATCTCAATGCATGCTGGCTTAAACTCTTTTGCAGCAAGGGATAATGCTATTTCATTTAGTCTGCATGTTTATTTAGAAAGTTGCTTTTGTGGGACAGACGCATTTGTTAAAAAATAGGAATTCAATCGAATAATTATATTCCGTAATGAACAAGGCATTTTAAATAATGAACAATTTTTAAAGTAAATACATTTTTTGTTTTTTTATGAAAATAAATAGCACTTAATACATGCAATAATTGACAGAATTAGAGTGTCCTTGCATTCCATAACTACAGATTATACTCGTCGTGAAGGTATAGCAATTTAAAAAAAACTAACTAAAGCGGAATCTATATAAATCCATCAAAAAATTCTCTATCAGTCTCCCGCTGTCTGTTCCTCTAACCGTAGCTCAGTAAGAGGCTTGACTTGTTGCTTGGCGACAGGGAGCAGCAAGATCATTTTCATCAGAATCACCTTCTCAGAAGAAAGATGCTACCAAGTAACACTTTCCCGAGTATTGCTTTTCAAACTCTGCATAAAGGATGAAAGTGACTTTCTTTACAAGAAAAAGGGATTTAAGCTACAAAGAGAAAAGAATATGCATTGTTCTCTTCAACAACGCATAGCTTAAATGACCTTATTTAATTATCCTTCTTGTTAAGGAAATTGTGTTTGAAGATCCATGTCAATGAACTGCTTTTTAGTGCTGCCTGATTAAATGTAACATTTCTTGTAAGGTTGTTTGAGCTGGATCCAGCGCTGCTTACTCTCTTCAGCTACAGCACAAACTGTGGGGATGCACCTGAATGTCTCTCCAGCCCAGAGTTCCTTGAACATGTCACCAAGGTGAGCCTAGAGGTCAACATCTGGTACAGTAAAAGTGCAGGAACCTACTTTTGAGCAGTTTCTCAATACATTTTCTTATGCTCTACGTCTTCTGTCTGTACATCATTCCAATACTGAAAAACAAAAAACAACAAAAAACATAAGTACAGAATATGTGGCAGAAGATGTAGAGAAGTGTTTTTCTTCAAGACTAGTCATTCCCTCTACAAGCTTGCAAACAAATGCTGGCTTGTAAAAGTAAACGTGTCGTTTTGTCTAGCGTAATTTTAATAAAGTGATACAGACATGGAGAAAGCACTTTTATTGGCAGTTTTTTTTGCATATGTAGAAGCTTATATCGGCAAAACGTGGGGGATTTTTAACAAACAGATATAAAAAGACATAAAATAATGTAAAAAAAAAAAAAGGTACAAAACTAAATGTTTTAATTATTGTGCATTAAATGCCAGACCTTCATATTGATGGCAGAAGGTCTGGGAACCTTGGCCAATTTGAATGGCCAAGGACCACGCAGGAGACCATATGACTGACGGGTAAAGGAACCAATCATGTTTTGTTTTGTGTCACGTCATGTTTAGGGGTGTGAAAATGTCCTGACAATAACAGACCATTGTGTAAAACTCCTGCACATGTTGAAGAATCTATGCCACAAACGTTTTGAAAATCCGGCGTTTAGTTGATTCTGATAAGTGCTCCTCACAGTTGTAAACAAGACTGATTTATTTCTACATGAGAGGGTTTGGAGCCATGGGATCTTTGTTTCCAGCCAAACACACGTCTCATGGAAATTCTGTAGAATTCAACCAATCAGATGGTGGGTGTGACGTCTCAGGCTGAGACTAGGTAAAACCAGTCTTCATGAGAGCGCAAGGCTGTTCTTGACATTAGAACTTAAAAACAGCCTTGGTGTGGCATTGCTGGTAAAGTAGTTTAAGGGCCGATAACTGAAAAATTAGTTCCTCGCAAAAAGAGTAAGGGATGTGTCTAGATGGATATTACTAATCCTCCACCTACAGCAAAATAGCTTGTATTTGCTCCCATTGTGTGTCAAAATTTGTGTTGATATGTTTGGTTGCTGTTTGTTGCACCATAAAGCCACATGGTTCATTTAGGACCAGAAATTCCAATCTTGTCCTGAAGGACCCTGTTCCTGCAGAGTTTAGATCTAACCCCAAATAAACACACCTGAATGTGCAAGACAAGCCAACAGTTGTGTTGGAGCAGGATGAAGCTAAACTCTGCAGGAGGTGACTTTCCAGAAATGGACACCACTAATTTAGGCTATAATGATTCTTTCTATTGACTGACTTTGACACAACTTTGAGTTTACAGCTATGTAAACCCAGCTCAAGACCGACTGTATATTTGTCCAGGTAATGTTAGTGATTGACGCAGCTGTGAGCCATCTTGATGACCTTCATACATTGGAGGACTTCTTGTTGAACCTGGGCAGGAAGCACCAGGCAGTTGGGGTGAAGACTCAGTCCTTTACAGTGAGTACACTTTGCTACATGGTTTAGTTATGATGACTGAAATTATATCCGTATCACTCAAACGTCAAAAATGACAATGAGATTGACAGTGATCTTCGGGGAGAGTCACAGTGATTTTCCAGACCATTGATTGATTGATTTATTGGGTTCTTTCCTGTATTCCTTAGTTGGTCGGAGAGTCCCTGCTATATATGCTTCAGTGCAGCCTGGGCCCAGCTTACACGACACCACTGCGCCAAGCTTGGCTCAATATGTACAGCATCGTGGTATCAGCTATGACCAGAGGCTGGGCCAAGAATGGCGAACATAAGTCCAACTGAGAACGAGGTAGATGTGAGATTCACTCTGGAACACCCTGGAGGTCACAAACTAACTTCTCAAAAATTGGGTATGGGACCAGCATTGGGAAAATCAGTTTAGCTGAAATTTATTTTGGCTCGCTGAACAATCCTAACTTTGGTAGCTTGGTCTAACTGCAGACTGAGATTGTAGATAACGAAGCCTATGAGGTTGAAGTATGCTTATTAAGAGTGCAGGACATAGATAGTTTATGGTTGAAACTTCAAAAGCAAAATTTGCTTTGTACATACAGTAATGACTAAGTACATATAGTAATGACTAAATGTATTTCCTCAAACTATCTTAAATGACTGTCTTGATGTATTGATGTTTCATGTAAAACAGGTTTGACTCAGCACATGCGAGCTCGGTCAACTTGAAAAAGTTTTATTCTGACACCTCTTGGAATCGGTTTAGATGAAGGCCTTTAAAGCCACTACAATTTAACCCTAAATTACATAGACTTAATACTCTTGCCTGTGCTGTGTGTAGTTTAAGTTTACTGTAAGTTTAGTGATGTTCAGTAAGTTATCTGAGCATGAACATAGTAGTATTTGGCAATATGGTCCAAATGATAGTATCAAAGACAATAAGCAATCAGTAGCCATGATTTTTTGACACCATTCAAATGTTCATGTCAAATGTTGTTTGCCACATTCTTCAACCGTTAACAGTATTTCTGGCGATGAAAGTAAATGACGAGAACTGTTACATCCGAAATAGCTTTTGGAATTTTTAGACTGTTAATTTATGAACCTGTGCCATGTCATAAGTTTACATTTCCATTGTATGGGATTATACTCGACGCACTCTACTCCAAGGCTTACTTACGAAAGACTTGTGTAGACTGTTACTTCACATAAAGTGACTGTTATATCATAGTGACTAGATGATTTGTTCACCTATTTACAATTGTAGATAGTCGAAAAGTCTTTATGCTAAATGACCCGGTCCAGTGGGTGTTAGCTATAAATAAGAATTTTATTTCACAATTTTTGTTAGCAATTTTTGTGAATAATATTTTTTAAAAATAGTAAATTGCATTAGTTGGCTTATTACAACCTTGTAAGTTAAGAACATAAACACTCTTATCTAAGATAAGAATATTTGTTGCCATAATTATGAGCTATAGAAAAATGTTAAAAGCGATGATAACCTTTTTGCTGCTATTCAATAGCTTTGTAGAATTGTTGTCCTCTTTATATGAGAGATATTTCTACATTTAAATGGTTCAGGCCAAGTATTTCAAAGTGCGTAGGACTGTCACAGATATTGAAACTGCTGGTATGTTACATTTTACATGTTACTTTACGTGACAATACCTACTAGCCTTTTCTGTATATTTAGGTGTATGTGCATTGATTATTTAATTTTATGTATTGCTCAATGGTGCACTATTATACTTTTTGTGTAAAATGTATATTTTCTTTCTCTCTCTCTATCTCTCTCTCTTTGAGACTGTTCTCTTTTTTCCGAAAATGTACGTACCACCTAACAGCTTTCCAATAACCTCTAAGATGTCTGTCTTTATGGAATGATTAGTTTATTAGTATTGAAAATCTTTTATGAAGATGCAATGGTTACAACATTTTTAAGTGAGAGTTGATGTTTATTTACCATTGAAGTGTTGTGTGTGTGTGTCGTGTTTACTTCTGTGCTTTTTCTCTTGATATTCTGTGACTGAATTGTCTCAATGTCTACCTCACTGAAGCAGCTGATGTTAAACAGCGATGTTATGACCTGGCTCCTCAGTAACCAAAAAGTTTTATTTAAATTACACTGTACATCCTTTTTCCTCAGCCAGTCACCAATCGAACTAGAATCAGGATCAGTCAAGGCTCTATGTAAACAGCTTATTTGTAATAAAGGACAGAAATAAAGAAGATCTTGCATATAAGTCTTTGCTGGAAATGAGTTTATGGAGTTTTCATTTCAACATATTTGATCTCTCTATATATCTTCTTTTTATAATTCTGATATTAGGAGTCATTCTTATATGTCGTTCTGGCATATATTTAATTTGGAACAACACAAATTGCAGAACTTTGTTAACTTTAAGAGACTTTATTGTGACATTTTTAAATGGCTAATTCTTAAATGAATCCTAAATATGTAGTTTTAGTCTTGCTATGACTAAAATTGTAGCTATATTTTTCTTAATGACACTAAGTCCAAACCATAAAATACAACATTATTTATTGTTATTGTTAATAAGTTTGGAAATAATTTTTTTAATCACAATCAATTTTCTTGATACTACATTTTATGCTTATTTTTTAGGGTTAGGTCTAATAACAAGCATGCACATACCATTGCACCATGCTAAATGTTTTGCAGTCAGTATACTGCTTTGTCCACATAACTGAGTTGAACAGTTGATGCAAACTTGAAGATAAACCTTGAACTGCATAAAAAGTGCTCCCTTACAAACCGTTATTTGGAAACTGGAAAATTTCAGAGCATAACAACGTTAACCCACTCATCTGGTTAAAGTCTGTTTACATTCATTATCTGGTCTAATCAAAGATATTGTGCATTCTTCTCTTAGCTCGGGTATTGTCCCTTTCGAGGCTGTAATAACTCCTAGTCTCAAGAAACCTGGTGCTGATCCTAATAACTTTGCTAATTTTCCAATCTCTAACTTACCATTTTTTCTTAAATAAAGGAGAAGGTTGTTGCAGCTCAGGTTCAATGCTTAACTCTTAAATAACAGCTTGTTTGAAAAATTTCAGTCAGGCTTTCTACCATTACATAGCACAGAGACTGCCATGGTCAAAGATACAAATGATTCTGGACTTTTAACCATACTTATTCTTATTGATTTAAGTTTAGAGTTTAATACCATCTCTGACCAGGTTCTTTCAAATACTCTGAAATTGAAATTGTTGGTACTCCTTTAACCTGGTTCGGATCTTATTTTTCTAGCCGCACTCAATTTGTTCAACTTAAACCATTTAAATCATATTCCTCACCTGTCTCTATTGGCGTTCTCCAAAGTTCTGTTTTGGGACCCCTTTTATTTATTATTTATCTCTTACCATTTGCTAGTATTTTCAGGAAATTTGGAATCAATCTCCACTGCTACGTGGATGACACCCACCTCTATTTGTCTTCAAGGCCTGACTCAACTTTTCCATCAGCTTCTCTTTTGGAATGTCTGGATGAGATCAATCCTGTTTTTCGTGAAACTTTCTCAAATTAAAACAGAAATGCATTTTTCAGTGACCATTGATACATTTGTAATTTCTTCATCCTGTCAAGTTATAAGTCTGGGTGTCAAAAGCAATCTCAGAAAATGGATTAAACCAATAAACTGAATTATAGACATTTAAAATGATAACTCACCCAAAAATTCTAATTACGGCATTAATTACTCACCCTCATGTTGTTTCAAAATTGTAAGGCCTTTGATCATGAGATTTCTGCCCCTGCGTAGACAGAAAGGGAACTGACATGTTCAAGGCTCAGGTAGTAAACCTCTTTAAACCAGTCCATGTGGAATCAGTGGACTATTGTTGAAGGAAATTTTTGTTTTCAGATATTCTCATGTAAAATTAAAGTTGGACCACTGATACCACATGGACTATTTTAACTCTGCATTTAGTATCTTTCTGAGCATTGCAGGTTCAGAAAGCTCTCAGAATTCACAAAAAATGTTTTCATTTGTGTTCTGAAGATGAGCGAAAGTCTTACAGGTGTTCTTATAAATGCTCAAATGGTCAAATTCTAATAGTTTCCTTCTTTTTTCTCATGCAGAGTTTAATCTAAACCAATTCATGTAACAAAGTTCAGTTAAATCCCATGAATTACATCAACTGTATATCACGAGGACACTGTTTCTTGAAGATGATCCTTATATAACACTGGCACACTGGCTTGAAGAAAAAAAGAAATAGCATTTGTCTTATGTTATTCTTCACAATGTCCCAGTTCCAATAATCAGAAGGTTATGAAGAAATACTGTTCACGCCTTTGCACTCTCTGATGTGACATTGTCAGAGTGGATGAGATGGAGCAAAACTCCAGAAGCGAGAGCTGCTCACTGGGTTTGTGGATTCAATTACACTGCATTATTGTAAATGTCTTGAAGGCTGACTGTCAAGCCTAAGCACATTCTGCCTCACATATGAGAAGCAAAAACTGTGCCTCCACAAATATCAGCATCTACTCACCACTGCTATATAACACCATCTGAATATTTTTTTTTAATTTACGAGGTTCCTATTTGAAATTTATATGATTCCGGATTTATAATTATGAATATTTCTAAGTATACCGAAGAATAGAAGCCGCAAACACTTGTACTATATCTGCCCTAAAAGCTAAATAAAGTGTAAAATTGAGAGACTGTGGGAGAGTGGGAGAGAGACAGAGATAAAAAGGCGCAATAATAATAAAAACAATAAAAAACAATACAGACTAGAGATCACTATTTTTAGAAAGTCTGCAATGTGTTGGAAGCAGGGCATTGGAAATTACCATGACAACCATGACAAGCACAGTGAGAGAGCGTGTGGAGTGTTTGTATTTTGAGACTCAGACAGTAGAAAAGAGTTGTTGAGGACGGGAGTGCGCTGGACTGTGACTTTGGGATCTTTTAAAGCATTGACTGCATTCACTGCACATATTTGCCTGATTCAACAATATCTATGTTATTTGGCTAATCGAAATGTGTATTTATGTTAGATAAGTCTTAGAATAATAGATAACCCAAAATAAAAATTGATATTGATATATGATATGATATGAGAGCTGGCAGAGAGAAAGAGTTTCAGCAACGACGAAGAGATTGGTCTGTTCCTCACACAAAGCTGTCATGTGTTTTCAGTAGCTTTGGTAATACCACACCAGCTCTATAACCCAGGAGCTCCAAACTTCTCACGCTAGAACCCACAGAGATAGAAACCTAAAACACGTTGAAGCGAAACACGAGAGGAGGAAAAAGTCCTTTCTCTCTTTCAGTCTCTCTGTGATTTTGCTTGTCTATTACAACCGGGTAAGCCTGCTAATAAATTTGTATTATATAAAGGATATGCTAAGCTTATGACAATCATAAACAAACACACGTTGTGTGAAGTATACGGTACATAAGACAATAGCATAAAATATATATTCAAATCACAGGAGCCAACATTCTATTCACAAGGAAACTGAGAAATTCTAACATTTTATGCACAAAATGGTGTCAAAACAGTTGGGACAGCAAAGGTATGAAAATGTGAGAAATTGTACGCATTTTACCGACCCTAGCCCTGCTCCTAAACTTACCCCACCCTTACATAAATTGTACAGACACGTGCAAATGAGGTTGTACGAATTCGTACAAATCAATTGCGAGATGGTATTGTAATGTATTTGCAATCATTAAAAAAGTAAATACTAGAAATGTAATAAATGTAGTATAATTTATGTTGTCATTGTCATGTGACCTGTGACTTCACTGCCATCCGCAAATCTCTGTGGAAAAAATGTAAACTGTCCGTAATCTCACGGAAATGGAAGTCCATCCTGGGAATTTTTTGCCCACTGTTTTATGACTACTGTAAATTAGACACATTATGTTCACATACTGTTTTTTGCATATACAATTTATTACATGTAATATCCACTTTGAGTAAATCCCCAAGTATGTAAATGCCTAGCAGTTCACTTATTCCCACTCTGCAAATCAATAGTTGGTCATAAAAACCAGTGGCCATTCATCACTGCGTGCTAAAGATCAAAGTTTGAACTAAACACTCCAACTTTCAAAAGTTATCTATAACAGTTGTGGATAACTGTAGGATCAGTAGCTGTGTAGTTCTTTCGACACCTACAACGAGGAGTTTGTGGCACCTTACTGTACATGTCAATCTCTGGTGTTGATGTTCCCTCTTCTAATGAGAGTCCTTCTGTGACACAGCCTCTGCCAAAGTCTTCACACCTCTCCTCGACATCTCCACTAGTTTCCCTCAGGATCCCACTAATGACAGGAAATACAAGACTGCACACAGTAAGCGGTCACATGGTTATCGAATACTCTCTGCACATTTAAAGTTGTCATAGTGTGTTTGCCAAGAAAACTGCAGCAGACTGTAACAGTAATTCCCAGAAAGAGTTCACAGCACGCACTAATGCCAACATTTAAAAGCAGTGCGGCTCGACATATCTGGGACAACATAAAAATTACATTACTTTTAAAGTTGTTAAGGGGGACAAATCATGGGGTTTTCTTGCTCGTGAAATGAAATAGCTTGATGTACTATGTAGAAATGCTTTTTGAAGCAAGGCTTTCCTCCGCGTCCGTTTGAACAATTTATGGAAATTAAGTCATTCCTAATAAATCATAATCGTCACAGCCATGAACATGTTAATATATGGCCACTCATATTTACATTTCAACACATTTCGTACTTATTTTTGGGTGAACTACCACTTTAAAAGATTACAGTTCATTTACATACAATTATAGAATCATTTACATACAGAAGTCTAAAAGGTACAGCAGCAGATGGGGGGAAAAAGTTAACTTAAAAAAAACTGTTCATTCAAAAATAAAAATTACATTATGAACCTGTATGACTTTTTCTTTTGTGTAAAATAAAATTAAATATTTTGGGAAATGTCTTTCGGATTGTTTCTTCAAAGTATAAAGGCCTGTAAATAATGACTAACGCAGAACTGGTAGCGAACGTTGACTATAGCACAAACTGTCAAGCATTATGGCGCAAAAAGAAAGATTAACTTGATCGAGATTCCTGTGCTAATCAAATGCAAACGTTCTAACATAACAGCTTGGTTTATAACAAATCAAGCTGTTCGGATGCACATGCACAGCAGGGGAGACAAACACAGGTAGCAGTCAAAGAGGGAAAACAGCAGCAGTTCTATTCCAAGCATATGGCACAGAGGAGGAGAAAGCAGCGTGTTCTGTTCCCAGGGGTATTCACCTTCTGAAGACTGCCTGCCTAGGAAGGTTGCTTAGGAGACAGAAGGAAAATGTCAAGCAGATTTTTTTCCCCCTCCTGTGTTGACACTTGCAACTGTGGCAAGTGTATGAAAAATTGCTTTCTTCACTGAGTGGAGCACATCACCGATGAAACATACCTGCGCATGGTCTTATTTTGCTCTCATTTATACAACATGGGTGAATTTTTATCATCAAATATTGAGAAAGAAGTCATTTTGTAATTTAACGTTTCTGCACATTTCAGAGTTTAGGCTCTGTCACCTGCACTGTGTGTCAATCCACATGACCTTCGCAATTAGTAGTTTTAATGTTATTCACAACTCATTTGCATAAGAATAACTGGCAAAGATTTGCATACACCAAAAATGGAAGACTTCCATTTCAATAGAAGTTCAATGGCTACAACTGATTTACAACAGTTGTTAAATACAACAAAGTTGAGCGAGATTAACAAAGACAATGAACAGGAATGCTATGCGGCAACAAGTGCCGCTATTATAGGTTATGAACGTTTCATATTTTGGTTTTGGGAGTTCCAAACAACAGGTTGACATGCATGCAAGGTCAAAAAGCACTTTATTTTTGTATAATATGTATTTATTTTTACCTTATTTGTGCATCGACTACCAGACGATTGTTTCAACGATTCATTTTCCTAACTCCAGTGATTGATTGATTTAATTTAAATCCATGTTTGTAACGCTCCAAAAGCGACATCTAGTGGCAAAGAATGAATTTACATTTTCATTCAGACCAACACGAAAAGACCAAAGAGTGGGCAGGAAATATGCTAATGTTTAATTTTGACGTCAACATGAAACGGCTTGGGACTCGTTTTAAAAACGACTCGTTTCAGTGATTCGGAGTCAACTCTTTCTTTTGAGAGAAAATAACTTTATACACGATACACTTTCAGATTAGAAATTTTCAAGGATGTTTTCATTCACTTAGCGTTTTAATGCAGCCTCTGTGTTACATTAAACAGTCTATGTAAATAGTACATTTTGTATACTTTTTGTTACTCCAGGTGCTGTTTATGCGTCATATTTGCAGCATAAAATATAATATTTTGTATTCATATGTGACAAAAGAACAATATTGCTAAACTATGACTCTTACAGTCATTTAAACTGCTAATTTTCCATCTCTCTATAGCAATACACACTCACACACACATAAATAATTGGGTTGACTCTGTGCAGGGCCAGGCCAAACTGTGGTAATTAGTATGCAGACTCACTTCTCTTCACAGCCTGTCATTAGAGAGGTGAGCGGTGGCATATACTCAGCCACATTTGATGCCTCCAACATATTAATCACCTCAACCATCAGGGAATTCTCTCCCTGCTGAAAGGTAAACATCAGTGTAATTAATGCCAAAAAGTCTTGGCAAAGGCAAGTTTTGCTACAATGTCCATTTAAATCTGAACATTTGAACTTTTCCACCCATTGCAGTTATGTAAGTTAGTGAGTTATTTATGCCTTCCACCAGCATGCATCTATCTATCTATCTATCTATCTATCTATCTATCTATCTATCTATCTATCTATCTATCTATCTATCTATCTATCTATCTATCTGTCTGTCTGTCTGTCTGTCTGTCTGTCTATCTATCTATCTATCTATCTATCTCTATCTATCTATCTCTATCTATCTCTAACCATTTGGTAAGCCATTTTTATCTGAACGTGTGCATGGACACATGGTTGGGTCAGTGTCCTTGCATAAGCGCATCTCAGCAGTGGCACAAACAGCCCAGTATAGAATCATAGAGCGTTTTCTGTCTCCCGGTTGTTACTTCTGGAAAAATGTTTAGAGATTTTGACGTATCCACATTTTGGCCTTCTGTCAGATATTCTTGCCAGTTCTGCAAAAGAAAGGAAAATAATAGCTGAGGCAAAAACCGCCGAATACCCTAAATAAACCAAAGACTGCTTGTGGATGGACGTCCACAGCGATTCAAAGGGCAAATCAATTAAATATCCAAATATCTTCCATTTTTATGTGTTTATTACATATTTCCACAGGCATCTGATGGTGGGATATTTATCGGCGCTACTCAACCTAAGGAATTTGACATATAGAAATGGAAACCTCCATAACTGAGATCCTGGAATATAATGTAACTTAATTCCTTTCTAGTTACCTACTGTTGTGGTCTAAGGAACAGATATTACAGGGGAAGAAATCATGAATTTTAAGAGGCTGTGTAGAAGCTCAGTGAAGCAGAACATCAGAGTCCACATTTTATTCGGCTCTATTATGATTGAGTGTGCATGTCCTACTTTTTGGAAGCATTTCTCATGTGCGGCTTCAGTTGTTATGCTGCAGTGGTGTCTTATAACACACACACATACACACACATAACACATGGTAATGACATCTAGTGTGCAGGAAAAACATAATTGGTAGTTTTCAAGCGTTGACCAGTCAAGTGACCACTGGCTGTCTTCTGGCACAGCAGGAGATTTAATTAAGGGGCGACGTTTCGTTTTCTGAGTCTGAAGAACACTTATAGGACAAATGTTTTTGAGATTGCAGCACGAAACTAAAAGTTTTTTTTTTTTTTTTCGGAATAACATTTTCTGTGCTTGCCCATAGTAATGTTGCTATAAAGATCACAAGGGCTATCTTCTGAATGCTCAGTCCCCTTGTTTCTATATCAGGATTGGTCCTCTTTTAATATAGGTCTTATCACTATTTCAGTCTTTATACTTGAAAATTTCAAGTTTAATTCAGTGTGTTACTTGTAGGTAACTAAAAGGCAAAAGAATATTGTGTCATTAATTAATCACCCTCAAGTTTTTCCAAACCCGTTCATCAGAGGAATGCACATGAAATGTGTCATGAACATGTGTCAAAGCCTGACATAAAAGAGAAGAAATTTACGAATAAATTAAATGGACTAATGGACTAAGAACTATTTTAATAATGTCCTTATTACTTTTCTGGGTCTTAAATGCAATAGTGGCGTTGCTGTCTATGTAGGGTCAGAAAGCTCTCAGGTTTCAACAAAAATATCTTAATTTCTCCAAAGAAGGACAAAGGTCTTACGGGTTTGGAAGAGACCAAATGAATGACATAATTTTCATTTTTGGCTGAACTATTCCTTTTACTAGCAGTTCACAAGTAAAAACAGTGTCAACACCAAATGTTTCTCCACGTAGCAGGACTAGTTAGGCTAGGATTTTGTTAAAATATAAATAAAAATGGTGAAATAAAGACACTACTTGACAGCATAACGTTTTTGTAAATTTAGTTTTATACCCTTAAGAGCTGTGCTGCAGCAATGTAACAATGTGCAGCAATGTACTGTGTCATAGGCGCCCCGTCACATGACATGGCACCTCAATCCACATTTCGTAAACCAACACTGAATAACGAAACACAATTGTATACACCAACAGCTTGCGAATACAAACAGAACAAAAGTAAATATCAAAAAGTATCTCACGAGAGCCGTTTATCAGGTAGGTATTGAAGACATTGACGTAAGAGTGTTTGCATACGTTTGTGTATCTCATAGATACTGTGAAACCAATGCTAATTATTGTGAACTCAATGCGATTGGGATGCAATTGTTTACTGTTGAACAGTATAGCGGGAAATTTGCAGATGCAAATATTCGGTCAATGCATGTGCCTTGTTGAACATGTTTAACGTGCTATTAACTGCTTCGCCATGACAGTAGTCGACCTGAAAGAGTAAAAATGACTGTAAAAGACAACATGCAATGCAACAGGTTTCAGCATCAATATAAATAGCGGACTGACACATTTCAGAAATCAAAATCAGCAACTTGCACAGAGTTTGTTTTGAGGCTAAGTCAGTGTAAAACTTGTTAGGAATCTCTCACCTGATTGATGCACTGGTGGAATGCGCTTTAGAATTTAGCTTCTTTGTCTTATCTTGCTCTGTAGTCCATGCAGCATATTGCAGGTCATGCTGGATTGTCAGACATAACATTTTTTTCTGTTTACTTCTTAAGATCTGTTTCTTCAAGGCACAGCTAGAGAGCACGGTACAAATCACAACTCATTTACATTCAGTTTGGCAAGAAAACCCTCCACCCACCCCTTCCCTTCCAGTCCTAGAACCACTAGCAGCAAAGACCAAGAATACAAAATTTACTAAGAAAATTAAAGTGTTACAGAAGCCAGAGCAACACTTGACGTCTAAAGACAGCTGCAGGCTGGTTTGAGCATGGGTTGAGTTAAACAACGTGCAGTTGGAGACTCTGGAATTGACGATTTGTGTGTAGAAGGATCAGCCAATGTGCCATTTTCAGTTTGTGTCATAACACGTCCTCCTGTAAACTACTTTACAAACACGTTTCATGGATTTGATGATTCCTAAAGGAATGTTCTGATTTCAAAACGAGCTCCATCTGCAACTCTCTGAATGCCTTAGTTTAAAAACAAACAAAAAAACTGTATTTATAGTAATAAACATACAATAACACATATGGGCTAAGTCAATTGGACCGGAATAGATGTCAAGATACGTGATGTTTACATTTTAAAACCACAAAATGTAAATACATATTATAATGAAAAAACATTCACCTCATCGAATTTAGATCTTATATTTTCATCTTTTAAATGGCGTAAACCTAAAATGACTAAGGAGTTCAAATGAGACACTTTTATGTTAATATACAGGTCTCCGATTAAAATGTAAAATCAAGCTGTGACAGACTTCGCACTCAAATGTGGTTTGTCAGACAATCTTTAGAACTCGAGTTTAATATTTCATGCATGTAGCACAACAAAAAGCGGGATGTATAATTAGTAACAAAAGGATTCATGTAAAAGCCTCGAGTTTGTTTATGAATCACTATTTGATTCATTTAGGTTTAAATTGTTCAGAGCCAGGTCCCTCTACCAATTGAGTCCCTCACTGAGCCGCGAGTCATTTTTACGAAGCGAAGAAATATTTATGGCACAAATATTGACTCACTACTGAAACTAAATACAACTATACTAAATTCAACTATTAAAACATAAATCATAGTTATGTAACTCATAGTTAATAACGGCTGGTATTAAACGCTTCAGCAGGTAGGAAGGTATAGCCATATCTTTAATGATTCGTTGGAAGTAAGTGGCTATTTATTTTGCCTTATTTTTTTATTTTTATTTAATCCCTCTGTAATGCTCCATAGACCATATTGTAAGTGCGATACTGTAGAAATTCATTTCAACAGAGATCAAGTTTAACATCTGTTTGTTGTCTTTTTTCCTACAAACTGATAGTTTTTGCACAAATATTTTTTTTCAGTTCATTAAGTGAAGTCTGCTAAATTAGACTGTATATTAGTCAGTGAAAAGCTCACTTTCGAATGTCCTCCCATCTCTCCCACAGACCAAACAACTAATTGAACTTCAGAGGAAAGAAAAAAAAACAAACAAATTATGGAATAAGTGCCTCATTGACTTTGAAATCTACTGTAGTGCCAATTGACTGCAGTATGCACAACACAACTGCTATTGTCACTGCAAAACAAACAATAACTGGGAGCGATTGACTCCGGCGCACACTGCAATAAAGGTTGAGGATGTTAATAACAGTAATAATAATCTAATAATAGTAAACACATGAAAACAATGCGCTCTCGGCATAATGTTGCACAATTACGTACCATTGCTAAAATACAAGTACTGAATAAAAATAACAATAATAAGCACAAACTGCAACAACAGCAAAAGGATTAATAATAAGGATAAAAGATTTGGATGTCTCAACTCTTTGGAGCTATACAATGTGACTATGCATAAAAAAGTACATCGAAAAATCTGTCGAAATACAATGTTCCAAGCCCCAGTCAACCAAACCACCAGACACCCATTAACGTCATTAGAGAGAAAAGAAAAATACAGAAGAAAGTAGAAAGAGCAGTCCGAGCAAGAGAAGTGGCCGGTCTCGTTCTTTGACAGATCTCTGCTTTTATCCACTTCAGACACTATGAGAGCTCATCAAAGTTCTCAGAACTAAAAACCGCCATGCCAGTGAATTCCCAACAAGCTTTTTGAAGCAGTTTGCATGGATGGCCACAATTTGTTGTCCGTTACTTGTAAATGGAGGTTGTAGAGGAAACATTTTGCAGCATAGTGCCTCTTTATCAGCCACTAGCTAAAATGAGGCATGGGGCTTGAGCGTTAGAGTGGGAACGGGGGGCAGGATGGTCACTGGAAATGCACAGGACTGTCCATGAGAGGGCTCGGGCAGCTGGGATCTGGCTCTTCCTTGAGTTCAGTCTCCAAAGTTTCCTCCAGATCCTTCTCCTCCTCCCCTTCTGCGTCACGCACTGAACTCTGGCTGTTCCCCATGGTGCCGTAGCTCTGGTGGGCCGGAGAGGGCATGGGAGTCAGGCCCAGCTCTGGCTCCAGCAAGACGGAGGCTATAAAAAGCTGAGGAGAGGAAGAACGAGAGGTGAGTAGGTGGACAGCAAGAGTGTCATTATCTTAAGAGCTTCTTTTTTTTGTTTATGCAACATGCTACATGTGAAGTGCCTTTGACACTGTGAGTGGAAGCCTTAGAGGAGATGAGAGGAAAGAGACAAATTAATTTCATAAAGAGGACTTGAAATGAGAGTGTGATGAATGAAATGAGCTGTGACAGGATGAGCAGGTACATTAGCTGTGGTTGTGGTGGAAACGGTGCTTCTTTCCGCATCGGTGAAGCCTCCTTCTGTCGTCTGATCGGACATCTGCGACAAAACAAATTAGCAATCAGTTTTAACTGCCTGAAGATATTATTTTCCGAAATAAATCATCTTTGAGAGCTTATTTCCAAAGCCCATGTAAAAATCATTTCATTTCAGTGTTTCCAATGCTAGTCGTTAAGGCGACAATCAAAAACTTTTCGGCTTATCAAACATAAATATTTAATGTGTGTAGACATTTTGAAGTGGATAAAACATTGATAAGCCAACTGCAAAAGTGACACCGAATTCAAGAAATATATATGTAACACTTTATTTCGATAGTCCATTCTACTAACAGTAAGAAACTTTGCAATAAATGTCAACTAGCAGTCATTAGAGTATTAGTAGACTGTCTGTATAATAACTTCTAACACTTTATTTTTGATGGGTCCTCAACATACAACATACTGACTATCAGAAACTTGGCTTATTCTACCAACCCTAACCCTAACCATATCGTTCAGCAATGAAGCAAGTTACATATTTATGAATAAGTCATTGAATCATTCACTCAACTGATTCATTTAAAAGCACATATTTATTTAGTTACGAAACACCACTTTGTGCTGATTGGATATGCACAATGGTCATAAACAGACAATATCCTTTATAACACGTCTAAAATTTGTTTAACTGTTGTATAGAATCGATATATCATAGCCGTTAAAACACTCTGCTTGTGTGATATTGCTGAACTATATTATAATCTGTAATGTAAATGTAAAATGTCCCCATATCCTTGTTTATTTCAATTACTATTTTACCACCGTATGCACCACCGTGTTTCTGTAAGTCATCAAGATCAAGGTTTAACCACTGACCTGATAGTTTGTTGATCTGTCAGGTCGTAGTTTTTTCAGACAGAAGCCAAAGCAGGAGAAGGCAATACAGCACAAGAGAGTTATGAAAGTGAACAGACTGATGGGCTGCACTGGACCTGCACAAGAGATAATCCATGAGGTTTCGCTTTTATATGGGAGAGCAGGAGAGCTGATCTTGTGGGCTTGGTCTCTCAAGACCACATAAACTCGGCCTGGGTCTTGGTCTCATTACTAGTCTCTTGATTTAGGTCTGGTTCTGGAAATGTAATTTTTATATGTACTTAGACAGGACCACAGCTCTCTCTCCAAATAGCTAAAAAAAAACCTCAGCCAAAAGGTCAGCAAAGCATCTTCACCATAACAGAGATTCGGGGGATTTTCATGACTCTAATTAGCTACTGTCAAAGTGGCTTAGCATTTAAACTTATGCTGTAATAATTACCACATTTTCTTCTTTCTAGTTCATCGCAAACGGACAGTCTGAGCCTGAGCATTGGTACTTAGATATTGGTCTGGATCTAGGCCTGGAATGGTCTAGTCTTGTTCCAAGCTGGGGTCTTAAGGGGTCTGGCTGGGGTATTGGAGAAGTCTTCCAAGCGAACATGCATTCTGCAGTAAAACATGAACACATTCTAATGTCGTCATTAGATTATTTGGCTTTCATCCATAGTAGATAATTTTAGTAATATTTTAATTTGCCATTTCTTTTCTAATCTAAGAAAGAAAGATTTGGGTTTATCTGGAACATTCGAGGAAATAAAGGTACATGGGGCCATGCCTTTCAAAAGATACCCTTTAGGTGTACAAATATGTATCTTTTGAAAAGGTACCACTCCGGTGCAGCAATTTTTAATGTGGTTTAGTGTGTAATGTGTACCTTGTGTCATGACTTAAAAGTACGTTGGTGCACTTTTTAGCAAAAGAAAAACATTTATTGCAAAAACAAACCTGGTACTTTCATATTTTATAGTAAATAACAGATCTAACATCAGTATATGAAAATATACAAACCGAAACTTATAGGACAGGGAATGGAGAAATAGATAGGTAGTGTATTTAATGCCAATTCTTGTTGTTGAAAGTCACTATAAACAACTGTTATACAGAAAAGAAAATATTCTTAACAAATATTCTTGATGACGTGAATGACGTGAATGTGAATAAATAATCAAAGAATGATCCTTCTCTTGGGGGCAATTAACAGTTACTGCCAAGATCAGTTCAATTATATATGTACAGTATACACACTGCCATTCAAATATATTTTTAAAAGAAATTAATACTTTTATTCAGCAAGGATGCATTTAAACGATCAAGTGTGACAGCCTCGGCTTTTATAATTATATAGAAAAGTTTATTTGCAAAAACAGAAAACTCTCAAAAATTGTGTTTTTTATTATGTTACCAAGTTTTTATTGTGTTTTATTTTGTAAGTTGTATTTTTTTTCACCTTCAAAACTGCATTGTGATTGAAATTAATTGGAACGCACAATGAAAAGATATGCTTTTTTAAATTTTATTTTATCTGTTTTTGCAAATGAACTCTTCACGTAAAATCAATACACTTAATTAGGCACGACATGAACTTACCCAGTCTAAGCACAGAGAAGAACAGCAGCCAGAACATGCAGAGAATGGGCGCCACCACCACTTGACTGACGGCGGCCGAATGGATCCGCTGGCTGAGCTTTGTGGGTAAATAGGCATAGTAGATATTGTATCGATCCACCATGTGCTTCAGCACAAGGTACAGCAACCCTGCGAAATGAACAGAGCTGGAGTCATCAAATAATCTTTGATCTTTTTAAAACACACCGTCATTTTCGAACGTGCTTTTCCGATGGCTCAGTAGTTTGCAGGTAAAGTCCCTTTGCACGAAGTGTTTCTGACCTTGCATGCTACTGCACAGGTACAATATTTATATATTTACCTGTTTACATAGACCGCATGTGAGTGCAAGTTGCCAAATGAATTCAGAACTAAGTGAAAAATCATGATGATGGATGTCAGTCTATAGTAAATAAACAGTCATGGTGTGTATTGGTGACAGAACAGGCGTGGAGTGGGCGTCTGGATCTCGGCTAGACGGGTCGGAGCGTCTGGAAGACTACAGCGGGTTCGCACCTAGCGGCCATGTCACACCGTGATACTGAGATGCTGTTGGAGATACGGCTCAGACGCCCACACGCTGACTGAGGACGGGAACGAGGTATTAGAACACGCACGGAGGTAGAAATCAAGACTGACGGGAAGAAAAAAAAAAGAGCGCTGCGGGGAAAATGAGAGGAGAAGAAAAACACGACACAAATGGTGCAGTGGAGCCGACAGACGAATGGGTTCGAGTGCAGATTCGGGAGGAAGGAGGGAGAAAAGTCTGTTGTAAAATAAAAACTCTAAAACTACGCAGACTCACCAAAAGGAACAATGATGGGGCAGGTGATGCTGTAGGTCATACTGACTGAAAATATGCACATGGTCCAGGCATATTCAAGACCAAACTGAAACTCGTAAGCCTGACTCTGAGGATGAGAATCAAGAAGTTAGTCTGTTTATTGCTGTTTCTGGCGCTATGAACAATCGTTGTATGGAAAAGAGCTGTGTTATTCTGTTATTCTGTATTAATACAGAATAACAACTAATCGTGATTCATTATATTCACAATAAAAGTTTTTGATTACATAATATATGTGTATGAACTGTGTTTGTTCATTATTTATATATAAATACACATGCATGTATATATTTCAGAAAAATACGTTAATAAGTTTAAAATATTTAAATATATGCATAAAAACAGAAATATTTTCAAAATAAATACTGCATCTATAGTTCACGAACAAAAATGTTTATTTTGGATGCGATTAATCACGATTAATTGTTTGACAGCACTACTATGTATGCAGTATTATATAATTTTACACGTGCCTACTACATACAGAAATGCTCACATTTTATTCGTATTTTTAAAAGAAATTAATACTTTTATTCAGCATTCAACCAATCAAAAAACTTTACTTTGTTACGCAACTAAACATTTTAAAGCAAATTATGTTGTTTTTAACTTCATATTTAAACAAGATTAAGCAGCAAAACAGTTTTGAGCCCTTTATAAAATGTTTCCTTAGAAGCAAATTATCATATTAAAATGTTTCGTGTGACACTGAAGACTACAGCAATGATCATAAAGTGTACGGACATGTATGGACTCACTCACTCTTTTAACATGGATGCGTTCAGCTTTAGATTTGGCAAAGCAAAGCCGGAGAGAGTACACCAGAAGAGCGGGAATACGCAGAAGCTCCATAGCTGTTCCGATCAGACTGGACGTGATCACATAGTTCACAAAAAAAGCTCCGTTATCAGGCAAAAACACACATCTGAGGGGATAAAACAAAGCAGATGTAGGTTTCAACAAATTGTGCGTCTTGCAGGTCTAATTAAATTAAACAATAGCTGTAGATTTAGGCAACTTACTGAAACTTTAAATCTGTTTCATCCAAGAAGTGGGTGTCGAAGAGCCACCTGAAGAACAAATCCAGGCTGGGGAGCAGACAAGAAGATAAGATAATGAATAATAACACACACACACACACACACACAGACACACACACACATATATATATATATATATATATATATATATATATATATATATATATATATATATATATATATATATATATATATACAGTGGCTACAAAATATTTGAACATTTTATTAATGCCAATTTCTCAGCCATTTGTTGTTTTTTGCTTGGACATATGCTTGCAAAGAAATTTACATATATTAAAAATTAGGTTCATAAAAAAAAAAAGGGGTTTTGTTGAGTTCAAATTAATTTTGATAATTTTATGGGGATCAAATTTAAATATATTCAGGTGGTGCAACTGTCTGGGGATAGCAAAAAAAAAGAAAGAAAATAGCCTCATTACAAGACTGAAATTCTTTACAAAAAAAAAAAAATGTTGGCATAATTGGGACATCATCGTTTACCATTGACCCACATACATATATAGTACTGTGTATGTTATTCTCAGACAAAATGACATGTTTTACAAAACAGTACATTACCAAAAAGGTATATTTTAGCTTGAAGTGCTTTTACTGACATGCAAATATAGTCTAAAATGACAGTATCTCGGATTATATGATGGTTACCTGGATAGACCCAGTGACGGCAGAACGATTACCATGAAGACAAGCAATAAAAAGCATTTATGCATGGTGACCTGATTCTCACCGGACCTGAAAGAGACACACACAATAAAAAAATTCAGCTGATTTCACTTCATTGATTTTTTTACTAAATACATTAAAAAACAAACAAACGCATTCGCAGATGTTTACGCCATTTATTATTCCTTTCTCACGGTTTTCTACTAGACAGACAGACTAGACAGTCAACATAAAATACAATTCTTGCCTCAAGTGACTTATTTCATGGTCTAAAAAATTGTTATCGTATTAAGTAAATATTACAGTTAGATGTTATGTTGACTTGTGTGTATTGATCATCGTTTTTTTCCAGTGGAAATACAACAGATACCCGAGCGCTGCAGGTTCTGCAGAGGGTTTGATCCACATGAACTATAATGTGACTCTGTGAAAGACGCCGCCAGTGCGCATATGATTATTCCCTTGTTGTGATCACTATGACAACAAGCCTGGAGAGGCAAGCGGAGAGAGCAAGAGAGAGGGACACCATGTAAACGTGTTGTGCATGGGTGGGTGGGAGACTGGGTTGGGGGTTGTTCTGCAGTTATGCAATATGTTTGTGCGCTGATATGAACATGTTTATGCAACGGATTTAAGCTGCATTGCAAATACAACTACCAAACTTACGCTGCTCATCGGGACACGTTTTTAATAAAAATCATATATGTGTTGTATCACATTTCTTGTCGGTGCAAATCAAAACAGGCACATACGCTTGGAACGACTTAAATTGAGCGAATGATGAAAAAGTCATTTTTTTCAAACGAACGATCACATTTATGTACGTGTTGACAAATGTGTACGTGTGAGACATGTCTTCATAAACATATCAATACATTGGGGCAAAAGAACAACACCTTCCCACAATTATCATTACCACAATACAAGGAAATCACATTCTTGCTATTTTAATGTAAATAATAATAATTTAACTATTCTGTGCATTACGGTGTTATTTGTACTGCTTTTAATTTGTCAGTTTAAATGTTAAACTAATGAAAAGAAAATATGGCGTGTTCAGAAAATTTGTAGTTTATTTGAAATCTATTTTGAAAAAACAAAGCATGACAAAATATTAAGCGTTAAAGAATATTGATCAGCACAAGTGTTAATTTAATAATAAGATATGTTTTGTTTATTAAACATCACATCGATTTATGAAGAGTCGTGATGCTAAAAAATTCAGCTCTGTCGTGGAATAAATTACATTTTAAAATATATTAATAATTGAAATACATGTTTTTAAATGTTTAAAATTTTACTATATTTTTGAGCCAATAAATGCAGCGTCTGTGACCACCTATAAAAAAATCATACCGAACCCAAGTTTTTTTATATATATTACGTTAATCAATTTTTTTTTCAATATGCTACTGGGATCATTCACTTTAATGTATAATTGAGTAAAAAGACCTCCCTGCAGTTCTCTCACATTTACACACAGACTAGAAACATTTTAAGTCATACGGAGGAAACGGCATCATACCTGGTCCAGTGGAACTCAAAGAAAGATGAATAGTACACAACGAACGGAAGGAGTATGGAAAAGGCCCACAGGAGCAGGGTGGGGAAGAACTGGGTAATTACTGGGTTCTAGACGGTAGAAGACAGTAAAAGATCAAATTCTAAACATTCAGCTTCCGAAAACAACGCTTTCAGTTTTATTTTGCATTCTAATGTGGCGTAATATGGCCGGGCCAGTCATAAAAGAGCTTTGATGCTCACTGACCCTTAAGCTTTCAACCGGCCGAGTGACGTTGAACTTGTCCATGGTGTTTACGATGATAGCAGGGGTTGTGAGAAAGAAGAGCAAGAGGAAGAGCAGAATGTTCAGCAGGACGCAGCGGAGCCACCAGCGAGAACCACACACTGACAGATTTTCCCTGGAAGAAGACAAGCACCAGTCAACACCACAAGGCCTTAGCTACAGTTACAGGATGTTCAGCTGCTGTCACATAAACGCGGAGGTTTTTGCTGGTCTCTGAAACTGACCAAACAGTGTTCAGCATCCATCTGGTCTTCCAGCTCAAAACCCGCCTCAAAACGCATCTTAAACCAGTGAAAAGTGTCAGAAATCCCTTTGAAAAAAGCTTAGGCAGGTTAAAAGTTAATATGTCATTTTTGTATCGGTGACTATAGGAAATGATGTCCACTGTTGTTCTGAATCTCTTTGACTTTCATTACATGAACAGAAACAAAATATCTTCTTTTGTATTGTATATTGTGCCCCATTAAAGAAAAATATCTTTATTTTTTGGTGAACTGTCACTTTAAGTAATAGCAATGAACATGAAAGGCATAACAACGAGAATGAGGTTTACATAAAATGCAAACGAATACCTTTTTAAAAGTAATTGTTTCCACTGAATAATTTTCCAAAACTGCCAAACCATGTACTCTATAAATGCAGTGGTACAAAACATTGAACTCACGGGCTACACTGAACTGGAAAACAGTCACACTTCAATAAATTGTTTTAATAAGAACAAACATGCTACAACATTAGAGCTTGTATCCATAAAAAAGAAAGTCTTGAATTCAGACAAATGCATAGACACACACACACACACACACACACACACACACACACACACACTTGTCCAGTCAAGCAGAAAGACAGGCTGACACTGCCCCCCCACACACACCCACACACACTCACACTCACTCAATATATGATTCTCAACACATATTATGTAAGAGATATAATGGCTTTCACAGTGGCTGTCTAGGCACACACTCAGATTGAGACTTAATTAATCCAATTTCATCTCTCAGATCCGAGTGTAATGGCCTGGAACAAAGCATGTCGTGAAAAATATATATGACTTCAGCTTGCAGATCACTGTATACTTAGTAAACGTTAAATAAAACATCATATAAAGCATTGTAAATCAAGATCATTTCATAGACGAAACAACCTCGCTGCGGTTATTATTCTCTTTTCCGTTTCAGGATATAGCTGTTGAGGTGGCTATCGTGTGGACTTACCAGATGATGTCATTAGGGGCCGGGGCGTAAGAAACGCCCCACTGATGGGACCGCACCACTGTGGTAATGCTGGACTGCTGGGGTCTGTGGCGGCAGCGAGCTCGGCTGTAGTCTTTCACAATACTACAGGAACATAAGCACAGAGTTTAAATGTATTTAAGCTATAAGGCACGAGAGAAATATATATATATATATATATATATATATATATATATATATATATATATATATGTGTGTGTGTGTGTGTGTGTGTGTATAAATAAAAGTCAGAAAAAATGGCATGACAGAAATCAAACTGATGACTGATTTGGATAATCATATATTCTTTTTTTTTAAATTATGCGTATATATCTAGTATTTGAAAATACCATGGTTTTTCCACATTGGAGAGTGTTTGAACCTTCTGTAATAGTTGAATATGAGTACCTCTGTTGTCCTCGGTATGAAAATATGGATCTCAAAATCATTTTTGGGAAGGGTTCAAATACACAAAAATGCTGGAAAACCATTTGTGGGACCTGAAGGATTTTTCTGAAGAACAGCAGCCAGTTTAACTATTCTGGACAAACAAGGGACATGCGAACAACTGTGACTAAACAAAAAGCACAGCTGTGGATAATTCAAGGAAGCAACACAGTATTAAGAATCATGGGGCTGTAAACTTTTGAACAGTGTCAATTTTTATCAACTATTATTTTCCCTTGTGGACTAAACATCTTCTTGTGAAATATTTTATTAAGGTCAGTGCTATATAAACAATAATATGCATTTTCCCTCTTGTGTATTGTTACATTGTTATTAAAATGTAGCAGATGAATAAAGAGGGTGTGTAAACTTTTGACCTCAATCAGCAAATGTGATTCATTTTAAAGTTTTATTGAAAAATACTTTCATATTCTTAAATGGCGGTACTCCTTACTATGCTTACAGTACGACGCTTATTCTCAATAATCAGCTATTTATCCATGTGACTTACACTGCGGTCATTCTCTCATCTCTGAAGGTAACAAAAGCAATGCCCAGCCTCTTCATGGAGATACGGTTCTTTTCTGCATTAAACTCATCTGTAAGTTTCTCCTCCAGTTCACTGTAATACTGCTCTGCATCCACCTGAAGAAAAGACAAGGACGTAAAACACGAGAGATGTGTATCACGTCTCCTCTCAGAGCGGTCCGTGACTGATAGTTGGTGTATGGTGGTCTCCAGTGGCCAACATGAAGAGGTGCAATAATACAGTCTGTACATATACAAATATATCCCCATTCTGACAACTATAATGACTATGTGAGAGACGTTTACCTGTTCAAAGCCACATAAATCACAGCAGAAGATCTGTGCACAAGGGTGAGTCTTGATCATGATCCTGCCTTCCTTCTGAGCCTTGGTTGTGAAGTACAGCCTTCCTTTCATTGCTTTTCGCCTGTAAGGGATGTGGATTTAATAGGGCTTTTATATGCAATATCTGTCAACTCTATTTAACGCAAATGACCTTTCCGAGTCCAGCTTCATTAGCTTTTGCACGTCAAAGCAGAAGCGGATATCAGTGACGGTGCAGCTGGGGTAGGCTTCACTGTTTGGAGATAGAAGAGACAGTGGCTTTTAAATAAGTGTAAACTGAATGCCCTCAGTGGTGTTGACATATTTAGCATCAGATATGCTGAAATGTGGAGATCGAGCAATAAATCTGTGCTCTTCACTCACTGCAGGTGTTTGGTGATCAAGCCGGGATCTGAGATTTCTCTGGGAATCGAAGTTATCATTAGAGTTCTGGCCACCTGCAGCAACAACAGATCAAAAATGAAAGCTAGAAGTGCATTTATTCAAGAAATACAGTGCTTGCAAGCCAAGAAATGAACAGAATTGAAGTGTTTTGGTTGAAACACGTTTCTTTTTTATGGTTCTTTGAAGAACTACAACTAAACACACTTTACACATCTCTAAACCCCCCTTCTGGAATCTTCAATTTTAAAAGTGCACAGAAAGTTCATTTAATTGTAATTACATTATTAAATTAATAATAAATGTTTGATTTATAAATACATAATTCAGTTTGTGTATATATATATATATATATATATATATATATATATATATATATATATATATATATATATATAAATTTATAATTTATTATTTAATTATTATTTGTCATTAAATTCAGGTTTCCTATTAAATAAAGAAAACTGTAATAAAACTGCATAATACAATTATATTTATTTATTTAAAAATGTAATTGATAAATAATTTATATAAATTGATATAAAATGCATATATTAATTACTACATTTTATTTTTAAATGAAATATATAAACCCATTTCAGACCTGAATTGTTCTTCATTACATGTCCTTTGTCAGTTTACAAGCACTGTCTGCAAGCAGTGCCCCTTATAGACCAGGAAAGAGGTGTGATAACACATGCGCATGAATACAGCTGTTCACCTTCTCATCCTCTCTGTATTCCAGTCGTGAGGAATGATGGGCCATGCACAGTACTGTGATCACAAAATACAGCAGAGCGAAGATGCTGTGCAGCCACAGAAATATATTCCTATCGCACACAGAAAAGAAAGCTATCAAGATCATGTCAGCAACTTCACAAATATGTACATACACAACAAGGCTATACGTTTTCAGGTCATAAAAAACAAACTTACTGTGCGGGGACATTAACCACTGTGGTTCGGCCAAAATTCTGCGGGCTTTCTCCTGAAACAAACAACTTGTGTAACATTTCATGCTTTTCTCACGTACCAGCATCAAGAATAAAACTCTGAAAGTAATTTGAGGCCTGTGTGGTACGGCGCAAACTGAATGTGGAATAAAAAACTCGCTACACCTCAGTCATTATGCTTTGGGTTCGGTTGCCATGACAAATTTGTGAATGTCTCGGTTTATTTCACAAATACAGTGTTAAATTGTTGCGTAGAGATGACAGTAAGCATCAAAACCCCCACCCTGTTTTAACCAGCCGGCTCCGAAGCTCCACCGCAAACTGGTCTACCACACGTCCACATTTAACACTTTTAGAAGACCGCAGTAAACTTCTGCCACCAAGGTCGTATGAAAGTCACATGAAAAGCTTATTGCAGGTCTGAAAACAACAAGAGGTAAAGCCGGTGGCTTTCACAACGCTCTTCTTGTGGCGTGGAAAGTCAAGGCCTTTCCCATATTTAACTTGGCCTTCTAACCCTCCATCGTGCCTCTCAACCATCTTCAAACACTGTAGGGTGGTCTGAATCATGCTTTTACACACGTCCACTAATGGAGGGTTAAGACTGAGCTCTTCTACATCTTCGAGAGTTTTCCCAGGCTTTTCGTGAAGTCATTCATCGACCGGCCCACGCGGAATCTGCATCCGCGAAACCATACTCAAACGTTACGCATTCTCCCAGCTTTGTTCTTTTTTAAATTGCGCAACTTTCAGCTACATTTGATGCATTTAAGCAGGTTTAAATACCAACCTGGTCGCATAAAAATACGTTCCTCCGTGCAATTTTAAACTACGTACCGCCTTGCCGCAAGTTTCGCTGCAGTTTCAAAGTGAAATGTCCACTGAGTGGCGCTAAAACACACGTTCTGTACGTAAACCCTGGCACGTTTTATTACATTGATATGGGTACGTATCGGAGGCGGTCAGATTTGAAATATCAGTGGACAGCAAAATTAATGCTCTATCATGATAGAAATATGGCCAACACCAAATCCAACCATAAACCTACTCGATAGTGTTAACAAATGCAAAACTGATATGAAAAATGCTTTTGTCGATGCAACAGAGCCATTTCAAATACCTTTTATGCAGATTGGGGTTAGCGTCATAAATAAAAGGCGTTAGAGTTTTACTGCCACTAGCGTTCGCTTCTTATGGAAACTGTAGCAATATGTACTTGTTTGTATGTATTTTGTGCTAAACAGGGCACTCTGGCATGTTTTTGTGCCATGAGCATTGCTGTCAAAGTTTGGGGTCGGTCAGATTTTAGAAAAATGCAAGAAAAACTGTTATGCTTAAGTATTATTATCATTTAAATCATCGAATATGCTGCTTTGCTGCTCAAGAAACTATTCTTAACTATTATCAATGTTAAAAACAGTTACATTTTGATAGACGGCGAACTTCATGATCCTTCGAGGAATAAGAAGTACATTCAAAAGACCGGCTTTAATTCAAAATAGAAATCTGACTGACCTCGAACTTTTAAACGGTAGTGAATATATTCACTCTAACACTAACAATCTGTCAAAACTAATTCACGAGACTATCCTAAGAAGTCTGTTTTTAGGTGCAAGAGCACTGATGAATTAAGACGTAATGTTGTTTTAAAGTTTACAGCCCTTTCCTGGTTACCAAACGTGTTGTGTCTGTCGTCATGAATCCTTTATGGCTGCGCACTACTAGAGTAAATAGTAACCAAGCAGTTATGGATCTGGTGGTGGTACCGAGGAGGTTCCCGGAGAGGTTGACGGGCAAGATGATGGTCAGTGACAGCAAACACACCACCATCATGAGCAGGATGATGTGACGCTGGAAAGACAGGTACGTGACCGCATCGATGCCACATTTACTGCGGATCTCTTCATCCCTACGGGGATTTAATTAACAAATAATAAGGTCATCAGTATGTGGGTCAACAACTTAATGCACATTCTTTAATACTATACAGTCATACAAAGAGTTTGCAATCCAAACATATCAATCATTTTAACGTTTCGAACCTCCTAGAAAGAAAGAAAGAAACAAAAAAAGAAAGACTACTTTGGATTCTGCCAAAATCTACTCTGGATTCTTGTGGAGCAATCGACATGTAGAAACAACAAAAACAATGGATTACGGTCAATAAATCTCTTAAAATATCAGAATATCAGTGTTACAGCAAGTCTCTGTGAGTATCATTATGTTCATGATATTTGTAAAACATAAAAAAGTCAAGTAAAGAAAGAAAGAAAAAGCATTACTTTGGCATCGTCTGTTATTGTGGTTCAACCAATGTGCAGAAACGAAAACAAAGACCCATGACATGGTCAATAAATCTCTTAAAATATCAGATCATTTCTACAATAAAGGTCTTGTGTTGCAAGTTTCTAAAAGTATAATTATTTATAAATTAATAATTCATGATATTTGTAAAATATATTTTATATATATAATTTTTTTTAAATATATGTAATTGTTTTTATATTTTTTGTTTATACGTTTTTACACTTTTATTGCTTTACGGTTCCAGCAAACCACATGAGATTTAAGAATCAGCAAACTGAGGCTTTACTTTAAAATCAGGCTACTTTTCGAACATTTGCGGTCAGTGTGCTGTTATTGTTTTTACTTTCCGTTCATCAAAAAATCCTGAAAAAAATGCATCATAATTTCCAAAAAAAAAACATTCGCCAGCTGTTTCCAACATCATCATAATAAGAAATGTTTATTTAGCTCCAAATCAGCATATTACAGCGATTTCTAAAGGATCATGTGACACTGAAGACTGAGTAATGGCTCCTGAAAATTCAGTTTTGCCATCGCAAGAATAAATCATATTTTACAGTGTTTCAAAATAGAAAACAGTTGTCTTAAGTTGTAATAATATTAAAAAATATGACTGTTTTTACTGTATTTTTGATGAACATAAAACATACCGACCCCAAATGTTTAAATGGTAGTGTAGATTCAAGTTTTTCAAAACCACATGAAACCAACATGAGAACAAACATGTGGCACGCTGTTTTTTTTTTGCTTTTCCTTGTAAAAGATTTTCTTTTTTTTTCAATCGTGAACATATTATTGACTCGTGTGAGAATCAAACCTATGACCATGGTTTTGCTAGATCTGCGCTAGTTAACCTAAACATCAAACATCCAGTGTATTATTGACTTCGCTCAATAATACATATATGGCGGCCTTTTTAAAAGACCACACAAAATACATGAGGGCTTTGAGGGCTATTATGATTACAAAGAGCCCTCACACACACACACACACACTCCCTCCGTCCTCGCCTCACACAGAGTGAGGAAACTCTCAGCATGGCCTCTCGGTCGCCAGGGAGTTCAAGAAGCTTTTAAGGGAACCAGCTAAATATGGCACCAACGTGCCATTTGAGTCGTCCAAATAACATCTCTGCGACCGTGGAGACAGACCAGCGGCTGGTTTACGGTTCAGAAAGGCTTTTGAGCGTGCCCAGACACTGGTCCACCTTCACCCTGTGTTTTCCCTTCTTAATGAGATATAACATGAGCAAACAAGGACGCTAGCTGATGACATCAGCATGCGTTTCTTGCACACTTACTTCATGTGGTACAGAGACGTGAGCCAGGAACAGAAGCCCTATAAAGAGAGGGAGGGAAGACAACGGTGTCATAAAAAGGTCTGGCACATAAAAAAAGCGCACGTCTGGCTAGCTTAGCGTCTGTCAGAATCGTTTGGCCTGTAAGTGAACGCGTGGAAAAAGCCGTGCGAGATCTTTAACGCGGCTGCGATGTCTTGAACTGTCATTGCACATAAAACGCGAGGAGACGGAGAGTGAGGTCAGAAGAGTGTGCATAAATGAAAATAGCGTCTAAGCGCACGGGCTATTTTATATGACATCGGCTCTGGGGCGACGCTCTGTAATAATCCACGTCGACAGATTGAACTTTGTTCGTGCCTCTGAATGTCAATTCCTTACGCGTCACAGAGAAGATGATAGCGACATTAAAAACACAATCTATTAGTCGTACTCATGCTTTTGTTTGTTTCTAGGCGGGGGGCGCCGTCGATGACGACAAGGCCCTGTGGGTCCTGTTTATGAGTGATCAAGCATTTCTTAAATGTCTCCGATGCTGTTTGTCTCCTTTTTTTTCTCCTTTAAAAAAGGTTCTCACCATGTCCTTGCTCTCTGAGTCTGATGGGCTGGATTCGGACGGGGTTTTCTCTTTCTCACTTTGCTCTCCATAGAATAGCGACGTCAAGCTATAGAAGAAAGACAAACGATAAAATTAAAGAGGTAACACTTTAAAACAACATCTCACACAGTCAATGAACCCTATGTAGGGTTAGACCAGACTGGGGCAAATTATCACAGTTTTTACTACATATTTTTTTAAGATGGGTATATTTTGTATATTATAGATATTAGTGCTGTCAAACGATTAATCGCAATTAATCACATACAAAATAAAAGTTTTTGTTTACATAATATATGAATGTGAGCTGTGCATATATATTATGTACTGTATATATATATATATATATATATATATATATATATATATATACATACACCTGCTTGTATAGTTTTCAGCAAAATTTTGTTTATATGTTTAATATATTTATTTATAATGTGAATATGAATATAGACATGTAGATATATATTTATTTATACATACAAAATAAATATGTAAAGAACACACATATATTCTGCAAACCAAAACTTTTATTCCGTATGTGATTAATTGTACTAATAAATATTAATTATACTTTAAATCTTAGTATCAAATATTAATAATAATACTAATGCATGTTTCTCATAAAGTCCTAACCCTTGGCTACAAAAAAGGTATTAAATATTTCCCACATATTGCTTGAAATTTAAAATTCCATCAAAGTTCAAAAGTCCTCTACGTTTCTATATTAAAGCATTATGTTTAATGGCTTTTCAGCAAGAGTAAAACAACTGGAAGACAAAACAAAAATGTAAATGACAACATTAGTTTATATTAGTATGCACATTAGTAGCATACCCGGCTGTTTATTAGCACGTTAATGCCTTAATGTTTATGGCCGTATTTTAGATCCTTTAAACCTACCCAATACCAAAAACATAACTAACTTACTTAGTAAGCAGAAAATTAGAAGTTTATTGAGGAAAAAAAAGTCTGGCTTAATAGTGAATGTGACTTCCCTAAACCGAAATGATAAACGCATATAAAACATCCATTTAAATTAAATCAAATTAACCTTCGATTCGCCATACCATATTAAATAACCCTTGTGACAACTAGCCATAGCCATAGTCAGTGAATAAGAGTATGCTGTTAGTCCCATCACTCATATCAGTGATAGGCCTGAAAGCATTTTTTTTGTCCTAATTGAATCCCAGATGCAAAACTACCCTCAAGATCAGAATAATTGCAAGCGTTTCCACCCAGGTCTATTACAGAAAAGGAGCAGGTGAAACGCCAGTGCATAAAAATGTAAAAACGCTACTTCTGTGAAAGCCGGCGCTTCCTCTTCTATGGCTTGATGCAATGCTTTGCAAATACACTCACTAAGTATCAGCTGTATTCACGTTCGCACAAACAAAGACTTTAATGCTACACGCTGATGCAGAATAAAGCAGCGCTGCTGCAACAGAAGTCTTAAGACTTATGATTGAATTCCGCCCACTGCTCCCACAGGGACACTGTTTGTGTGCGAGCTGAAATTTCGTTCTTTTTTTTTCAAGAAACAAGTCTGTAGAAAATATGAGAAAAATACAAATGCAAATGCAAATAGCATTTAAAATGAAATACAGAAGAACAAATACAATATATACATAAAACATATTGCTTATATAAATACAATATATAAATGTATATATATATATATATATATATATATATATATATATATATATATTTATTACATGTATACATTGTATTTATATAAACAATATGTGTATATTATATTTAATAATATATGTTTTAGACCAAATAATCAGACAAATAATATAACATCATAACCAGCAGGTGGCACCAGGATCTCACGCTGACCTGCTAAGCATTCAGTTCACTCCACCACCACACACAGTTGTTCAATTATTTACATCTTAATGCATTCTTCAAACAGTCAACAGTTCTGAGATGATACCTGTCATTTTCCATAAGCAGAGCCAGGCGGCCGTAGTCCCACGCTGCCTTCCTCAGACAGGAGAAGATCAGAAGCAGGAACTAAAATACAGAGATGCCAAACCACATCAGCATACGTATTGTGTTTTGGGGTGGCTTTAATAAATAATAAATAAAAAATACATAGAAACATAAAAAATGTATTGATTTAAAGGGAAGCTGTTAGTAAATGATGTGCACGGTGTACCTAATCAGATAATCCAAAATATACCCAGAAGTCACTGCATCGCTTTAAATGTGTGTCAAAGCTATTGATACAAATAGAGTAAGAACTATTTGTGTAGGAAAGCACTTACGCTCGCTAGACCCCTGGCCGGCAGTAATAATTAGCCATTTCTTTGGCCGGAGAGAGACGAGGTGAGTGGTTGTCTTGGAAACTAACAGGCAGTGAGGTCTGCATGCACACTTGTGTTCATAATGACTCCGGAAAGAAGACAACTTAAAACACTGACTGCTGGGAAGCTACAGATCTCTACTGAGCTTCCTATGCCGCTGGTTCACAGCTCACTCTTAAAGGTGAAGCGTGTCGTTTCTGACCCAGAAATGTCACCAAACAACTGAAAAAAAAATAACGCTCCGTCTGTTTATAGTTTACATAATCCATTCATTCTTTTGAGCCTGACGGTTTTAATTCATGCTCAGAATAATCTGATTTGGCTGTCAGGGTGAAGTCAAATGTGCATATACTATTGTTTAAGAGTCAGTAAGACGAAAAAAAATCACGTTTTGTACTTGCATGTAATTATGGATAATTAATAGCTATTCTAAAAGTAAATACATGTAATATATGTAACAAGGACACCTTAAAGCGTTACCCAAAATGTTTTGAATTGTTCAAAAGTGTGATTAATAGAATTCTATTTACAGTAAATATTGTGAATTTTGTTAAAAAAAACATTTTTGTATTTTTCAATGAAATTCTAAAGCACTACACATTTTCTTCATTGATAATAATAAGAAATGTTTATTAAGCACCAGAAGAATATTTAAAATTGTCACTGATATCACTGTAATTAAAACATATTTTACTAGGTGTAGTTTGCACGAATCACCACACCTAACAGCATTGTAAAATGAATGGATGTACATTTTTAAAAATTTAACAAAGATAAAATTGAAATTCTTATTGTGGGTAAAAAAAAAAGCACAGCGGGATATGACCGAAGCGGACCTGGGTTCCTTGGCTTTACAAGCTAAAAAACAAACAGGGAAAGAAGCTTGGAGTCATTTTGGACTGTGATCTGAATTTTAAGTCTCAGATTAATCAACACGTTTCTCTCACTTGAGAAATATTGCCAGGATTTGTCCTTTTTTATCTATTAATGATGCTAAGGAACAAATTTTTTGCCTAAGGCTACTGTAGTCAAGCTGCAATTGATACAAAATGCAGCAGCTAGAGTATTAATGAAATTAAAGAAACAAGGTCATATTACACCAGTTTTAATGGAATTACTCTGGTTACCAGTGCACCAAAGGATTGATTATAAGGTTCTTATATTAGTTTATAAAGCACCTCACACCTTCTTACATATCGGCTTGTTTAGTGCAATGTCACTGCACAGACTGAACGCTTGATCAGTAAATCAAATACATTTATGTCATGCAACTGCAGCTAAACGATGCTGAAGAACTTTTTCACTATGTTGTACCAGCCACAGAACGACGTTGATGGCGAGGACGGTGGGGACTCCTCCGAAAGGCAAGCCCTGCAGGACGCTGCTGCGGGAGTGAGAGCGATAACATCTCTCCACTGTGCTGTTCTCCTCCATCAGTGAGCTCAGGAAACTCCTCACATCCAGCTCCTCCACATGACTGCCACCGCCCGCGGGCCAGGACTCGAACACCGGCTGAGCCGTACCCCACAGGTCAAAGCGCACCGCCATGGCAGTGGCACGGGTCTCAGGAAGCCCTTCCAACGTCAAAGCATCACTGAGGAGAGACAACGGGAGACAAAAGAATAATGAAAAGATGTTCTCAAATGAGGATGTCAACTAGTTACTCGTTTGCAGAAGAAAAAACACAAAATGATTCAATCTGGGAATATAAAACACTCTGTGTAACTTTTTAAAACACTTTTGCTGCTACAGAGATGGGATACGGGTAAGGTTAGGCACAGGTTTAAAGGTGGGTTAAGGTATAAGAGATGGGTTAACAGTGTAATTATAAATGTAAAAATTATGGATGTAATTACATTTAGGTATAATGTATGTACATAATAAGTGCATTGTATCAAGTGATTAATTTAAATGCAGTACATAGTTATAGGGCGCAGTTTGAGACATTTGCTCTCTGGAGAAATATCTCAGATACAGGAGATATCTCAATTTAATCTCATGCTGTCTTGAAGAATGTAGAGATGAAAAAAAGAGAGATTTCTTATTTTTACCCTCAGGAAGATTCCTTTTCATCAACTACTCTCATGATCTCATCGATCACTTTCCCATCCTTAAACCACAATATAATTAATAATGAGAAGGGAACTGACTGAGTGTGAGAAAGTCCTAAGTAAATGTAACATTTTCAAATTAGTGCTACTACTACTACTAATAATAATAACGATAATTCAAAAAAGTTGAATACTTGTATGTACATCAATGTTTAAACAATTGGGGTTAGTAAGATTTAAAAAAAGGATTTTTATTAATTAATATTTATAGCTGTCAAACGTTTTAAGCAGAACAACTGCATTTTAAGATAATTGTATTTCACAATGTTACTGTTTGCTGTATTATGATCAAATAAAAAAAAAATCTTACCAACACCCCCAAAAAAGAATCAATGACTTATGATTTAATACAAATTTGTTATCAAAAACATACTTTGAGTATGCAAATGAAGTTTGGCATGCAACTGAGGTTACCTAGGTTTATATGGAGTATGTTCATATAGTGAAATGTTGAGATCAAGAGTATGTGTGAAATAGATAAGCTTTATTATTCACAGACACTAGTCCACATTACAGTTTAAGTATAAAACACTACTTTTTATTTATTACTCCAAAGGTTTACCAAAATATGTTACATTCTGCATTTTAGGCTTATACTATGTTCAGTTTTTATGACTGACCAAATATCCAGCATTATGAAAATAACAGGACTCTATATTATGTTTCTGAGGTATCCCGTTTCAAACCGTTTAAGCATTGTGCAAATTATTGATGGACATGGTGAAATTTGAACAAACAATTCTGAACCTTTAAACAAACATTAGGGCAGCTCGAAGCACCAGTTCCATTCAGTTCAACAGATGTGTTTCGATTACTTTTATGAATACTGCCCTCAAGCACATTAACAGGAACACACAAACCAGCTCACTGGTTGTTTGTTGATACTACAGATAATGCTTTGCCTTTAAACTGCTGGTTGCCATAGCAATAGCAAATCATCTCCCAACTCACACAGAGCCACTTTAAATCGGTCAGGTAATCCCCAGGAAATCACTTTTTATTATGATACATCATTCTCAAGTCAGGAGCAAACATCTAAGACTCTAACACGTGTAATCTTCGAAATATCCACAGATTAAACACGAAGTATAGTTACAGCAAGTGCGTGTGTGTTCCTACTACCTATCATAAAAATTGTTAAGCGAATGAGAGAGAGGCAGCAGAAGGTAATGTTTGTTGTGATGCTGTCATTTCCTGTTGTATGTAATGTCAATCAGATGGCCATCTAAAATAAAACCGAAACACGAAATGAATCAGAATCAGGAAAATTGCACACAACAAAACCTTACTGTGTTGGCTTGAAATTATTTAAACTGTCAGAAAAAGGTACAAAAACTGTCTTTGTAAGAAAGGTACATCTTTGTAGCTTAAAGGTACATGTTATTATTTAAAGCTAAGTGTTCAAATTAGTAAAGCTACCTAAAAGGTACAAACGCGTAGCTACTCAAAAAGGTATAGAATGATGTACAGAGTATTTAACTAATAAGACCATCAGGTCATCATTTTTCTATCTAGCTATCTATTTACTACTTAAAAAGCCTAGCAATTAGCCTAAGAAAAGCTAACACCATGTCAAATCATGCTAACATCATGTTAAATCATGCTAACAATTTGTTAGAAACATGCAATGTGTGAAATTATGTTAACCTTTTAAGACGTATACTAATTCAAGCTGGCAAGATGTTAAAAAACATGCTAGCAACCACTAAAACATATGCTAAAAACATATAAGCTTCTTCAAACATTTACAAATACTTTCTCAAGCCAACATTAAATTTGTTCTGTGAAAATAAATGAATGAAATAAATCCCATCATGATCATCACAAAATCATATAAATTAAATCAATTCAGTCTCAACAACGTTTGTATGCTTACAGATTTTTTATCTGCACTATTAGAGCTGCCATTTAAAAATGTTTATTATAATTAATTATTTGATGCATATAAACTGACCGAATTACAGTATTTGCAGAGAAAAGCCACCAAATAAAGATGGATCAAACACATTGCATTGTTGTGGCAGATGAGTACGTTTTTTTAAATAAAATTTTTATGTTCACGCTAAAAATAGTGTTAGATGAAATATGATTTTCTATGAATTAATGTAGACATCAAGTGACTGCATGATGGAAATTTCCAGAGCAGATGTGTGTGCATATCTTCAAGGATTGCTTGTTCTCTCATATCTTGGACTCAGTTCCTGCTTATCGCATACCAAGACCGCTTTCTCGCAAGTTTTGGGAAGACAGTCTTGAACTCAGAACTCAACCTTGGATGAGTCACGCTATGATGATATGATGCTCCACTTTGTGACATGGTGTGTTCTCTTATCTTTTCACAATAAAAAGGACCTCCTTTCTGGTGGGGTTTTCAGATGCAAACCAAGGCAGACTGGACGGTTTTGCTCTCACTTGCAACTGAAGACGCCACTTGCAAGCTCTTTGAAAATTAAAAACAAATTGTCGTGTCCTTATTTTAACAAGAGTGACTTCGGCGGGAAAGAACCTTAAAGGGGCATCCAGACCCAACATTTCCTTGGTATTTCCACCAGGTCTCCAATAGGACAGGACGGAGGAGAAGGGGACGAGGAGACGACGTCAAGACTCTGCAGAGCCGGACATTAGATTTCCGAAAAATCCATCCTCGTGGAATTTTTGTTTTAATTTTTTTGTGGATGTGAATAAAAGTGTGTGAATAAATGCTATTGGAATTCACTAGGAAACCAATAGATTAAGGGGAATATATAGGAGAGGAGCAATTAAATTTTTAACCTTTTTAGAAAAAGGAAATTGCAACTCTCATCAGTGGACGATCTGATTCTACATTGTGACTGATCGTTGACCCTTATTCACAAAATGGGGAACTCAAACAGTAAAACCCTAGTAGGGGATCCAAAATTTATGGAGGCATACTCACCAGGTAGCTGCAAATACCTGGGTGAATGGGAAAAGTAGTACCAATTTGGGAATAAATTATTAGTTCCTGATTGTTCTAAATTAATGGAAAGTTTGAAGGTACAGATTTCAATGCAAAAAAGAGAGAAAGAAAAAGAGAAGTTAAGTTTGCAGAAGAGTGAAGCGGTGAAGTGGTTGGAACAGGCAGAAAAAAGACAAGTAGAAAGAGAGAAACGCAAAGTGAAGAAGGCTCTCATAGCCTTGCAAAAAGAGGACCCAGCAGACAGCACAGGACGACCTGCTGCCCTCTATGAACAAGAAAGGGATCGAGAAGAGAGAATGCGGAGAGCAGCGGAAAGAGTACTAAGAGAAATGAAAAAAGCGCAGGCACAGTCGGAAGGTAAGAAACAGTCAGAGGAGGAAATTGATTCCAGCCCATGTAGTCCCTCACATACACGGAGCGATAGACCATACGGGCCATTACAACAGATGCTAAAAACAATTAAAGGAGCTACAGCTCCAGCCCCATATGCCAACACCTGTACACCAGTGACAGACACATATCCAGCAATTTAAGTGCCAAACCCTTACTTTGGGGAAGGAAATGACCAAGACAGATTTTTGTTGCTTCACCGACATTGGTTACAGACTGAAATGAAAGACGCTGTTGAGGTTTTAGGCCCAGTAGAACTCACAGCGACATGGATTGACAATCTTAAAATGTTAATAAATTACCAACCGAGGATGATGGTACAGCTCATGATTGCATAATCAATACGGAACAAAACCTTGTGAAGATTTAAAACATACTCCTCTCTCAACAGGAGAAATTCTATTTGTAGATGGCTCATGCTCGAAAAATAACTTAGGAGAAAACTCGGTTATGCTGTAGTCACACAGGAGGGAGTGAAGATAGCAGGAAAACTCTCTTTGCATATTTCCGCTCAGGCGGCAGAGATTATCGCCCTCCCAAAAGCGTGTGAAATTTCTGAAGGTAAAGATGTAACCATCTATACTGACAGTCAATATGCATTTTCAACATTGCATCATTTTGCTGCAAAAGAGGCATGAAAACTGCTAGTGGTCAAAATGTGTGACATGCTGAACTGTTAAGACAATTACTAACCGCCATAAAACTGCCTCATGCAGTTGCGGTCTGCAAATGTGCAGCACACACAAAAGGCACAGATCCAGTGTCAAGAGGAAATGCTAAGGCTGAAGACAAATTTTCTGTAACAGCCACATTTACCTTATCGCAATTGGTGGTTCCATGATCAGGTAATAAAAGACATGCAAAGGCAAGCACCAAAAACAGAAATACAGTCCTGGCTAAAAGCAGGAGCAGTATTCAAAGACTATCTCTACAGCAGCATTATTGACACATGGGAAAACACATGTGTCAACAGGAGGGATGGTGCATGGGGTAGAGCAACATTTCAATGCACCAGGGTTCAATAACTACTCAAAAAAATTTTGTAGAGCATGCATAATTTGTTGCAAACACAACTCACAGGGAAACCAAAAAGAGGCGCATTATATAGTGATAATGGGGTTCATTTTGTGAATGAAGTAATCACATTATTAGCAAAAACTTTAGGCATAGAACTAAAGAACCATTGCTCGTACCATCCGGCCAGTGGACCTTTCTCATTACCCATATGCAATGAAATATGCGAAAAACCACAAGAAGAAACTACACTTGCTGAATGGATGAATAAGATGTTCAAAACTAAAGAAGAAATGATCTGCCAGATATACCTCTGTCTCCACAGGCCTCAAGAGTGAAACCAGGCGACAGCATCCTGATCAAAGTTATCAAGAGAAAGAACTGGTCATCGCCAAGGTGGGAAGGACCATTCACCGTTATCCTGACCACACCCACTGCAGTTAAGATTGCTGAGAGATCTACGTGGATCCACCAAAGCCACTGCAAACTGCTAACACCTTGGGAGGACGCTGAGTAGTGGTGGAAGTCAGCCGGTATCAAAACCCTTGACTGCTGAAGAAATCAACTAATCCCTTACTCCCAGCTATAGCGCCCCCAATGGGAGCATGTGAGGGCTGGAGAGTTGCTCTAATCCTGACTGCAGCAGTGACGGTCACACTGCTGGCCATATGGGGGACCAATCAACACCCAGGGAGACAGAGAGGGACTAAGAATCTGCTCAGCCAGCATCGACGGTGGATGGGAGTCCACCCAGACGAATGGTCATGGATAAGGAAGCTGAACACTCATACCCATCCATTCACGGCCAACATGTGGTATCGCTTTGCAAACATAACAGCGTTTTTTTTAGTCAAATAGTTTGACTAATTTAAAGTCAAGTAATTAGCTTATTTTATATTCTAGTTTGTCTCTAATCTTGACAAATGTTTGCACTTGTCACACGACTAGGTCAGAAATTGGAATATGAATGCAACAAAACAAATGCAAATATTAATCACTAATCATCATTATGGCGTCTTCAAAAGAAGTAAAGTTAGTACATAACAAAATTTCTCACGGTTAAAGGCAACTGTATAATGTGAATTATATACTGTGATGTTAGCATCATTCTACAGTTCAAAGAAAATGACTCATGCATTGATTTGACGGTAAATTTATAACTACAGTAAATTATTGTAAAATAACACTCTTTAATCCTGTACATTCTGGTCAGTTTTTTTACAATGTGACCCACTGAGTTTGTCAGTGTGGTCACGGCAGACATGTCCCAGAGGTGTTTAGGATTTAATTTAGGATTTAGGTCAGGTGATCATGAGGCCCATTCAATATCCAATCCAATATTACAATTATTTTTTAATATATTCAAATTTAAATACATTTAGCTAACAGCTACAGATACATAGCTCTTAAAATACCCAAGCTCTTGATTTTACTCAATTGCCACAAATCATATTTACATTGCAATAAAATGCTTGGTATCTTTAATAGGGTTGCACAACCAGTATGTAAAATATTGTTGATAGAAAATAATGCAACATCCCACATAATTCACTACTGTCACCTCAAACAAATAACCGATAGCATCCAAGGACACTGCATTGTCGCTGACAAAGATGAGTTCTTCAGTCAGACAGGTGCATAAATGGCTCTTTTGTTTTATAGTCTGACTCCCATCTTCTGACCATGGCTTAGGGGAAAAAAATGTTCTATGCAGCACACATTCTGTCATAAGTTAAGAAATCATTAATATTACAAGCAAGCAATCACTTCAGCAAAAAACGTGCATACACATGGTATACTATGAGGTATGCAACATGCAGTACTAAAATACATTATTTCAGTAATAATATAAACCATAATAGTGAAATAATGTGAGATTATCAGTCGAATGTCATATTCCTCAAAATTAAGAGTCATCTCACTCACTCAGTTCTCACTCACAAAAGGCTAGTACATTTACAACAAATTGCCAGGTAAAGGCCTGCCTGTGATTATAAGTTAAGCAAGTAGGAAAACTGTGAAAAACTTGACCTTTTTAATTAATTATGCCCCAGTGCATGATGGGAAAAACAGGATCATAACTGTAAACATAACAAACAATCCCAAGTAAATTACACCTAGTAGTTCAAATATGAATTTATACGTGCTTAATAGTACAGAATGGTATATAATTCACTTGAATGTTTTAATTCTTAACCAAAAATAAATTATTGAATGTAGAAATGACACTTGTTTTGATGCAGTTTTTACTTCACCATAAAATCACTTTTTACAGCGTAAAAGGTATTTGTTTTGTAGTTTACTTGACAAAGACAAAGAGCAACAGAAGAAACACATAAGCGTCTGTAGTCCCGTGGCTGTGGGGTGAGCAGCTGGAGATGCAAAGAGCTGAAGCCACCTGAGCTCCTGATGAAACGCTGAAAAATGACACAAAGACACCTCTCATGCGGCAGAGAGTCACTGGGCGTAAACCCAATGAGAGCTTTCTGCTTCAGTACAAACAGACCCTTTAATGCCGATCACAATCGCAAGGCAATGCAAAGGAGATCATCGTGTTCTTCATACTAAACAACTCAACATATGCTGACACTTGGAAAAAAATACCTAAATGTAAATCACAATCATAAATAAATACATAGCAATGTACTAGGCTCGTGCTCTGACAACATCGGAGACTAAAAGTGTGTTATTCCATATAAAATACATTCTATCCCTACTGGAGTCGTACTGCAATTTACAATCTTAAAAAAAAAAAACTTTTGATTTTACGAAAATATTTCATTTTGCCCATGTCCTCAAAGTTTGTCAACTATTGTTGATCATTTAACTATTGACTTTAATCATGATTAAAGTTTTTGTTTGTATAATATATGAATGTGTATTGTGTATTTATGATGTATATATCAATACACACAGTTTGAAAAAAACTTGTATTTACAAATATATAATTATATTTTATATTATGTGTAAATATATTTATTATGTAAACATAACATTTTTCTTAAATATATACATGCTTGTATTTATAAATACATAATAAATATACGCAGTACTCATGTACTGCGTGAACAAAAACTTTTATCTTGAATGTGTTTAATCCCAATTAATCATTTGACATATATGTAGTATGAAGCCTTTGGGCATGAAATTCAATATTAGATCGCCCTGGCTTGTGAACCACAAGAATCAGCTACAGTGCATGTCCACACAGTAAAAGCATTTGTCAGCTGAAGTCCCATTACCTGCTCGAGCGAGCACATGATCTTGAAGTATGTATGAAAAAATAAGAAAAACCTGAGACAGCAAAAGGCAAGACGTAAAAAAAATGCTGTGAACTCTAATTGACTTATTTAATGAAACTTGTCAAATCAGAAGGATAAAGATAAAAGCGTTGTGCCGACTAAGGATTGTCTTTAATAAAACAGTATCGCGGCCTGATCAGTCTAGCGGGGAGTTCAGTGAGTCATGATTCAACACGCTTTTATCCTCACAGTACTTCTTGTTTGTGTTGTGCTAGCATCTTTTACTGCAAAGTCACTGAATGTAGGCTACATTTCTGTTTTCTCCAAATCAGCTCTCAGATCCTGTGGTGCTTCTGAATACAAATGAGTCATATTTCAGGATTCATTCACTCGACGTGTTTAGGAAGTAATCCTGCTTCCAAAATAGAGAGGTGCAGGCTACTGCTATAACAGCTTTCTTGTAGTTTTTTTTATTTATTTTATTTTATTGTGGTTATTATAGCTTATTCAAGATTATTAAGCAATTATTAAGCGAGTTACGCAGTTATTAATAAGCGTTGAAGCATTCTACATTTTTAGAACTAAATATTTTTTTAAATTATATATATACATAAAAATGATTACAATTTTAAGTATAGATTTACCCAAGAATTGAAAGTATCACAGATTACAATAAATAAATAAAATTAAATAAAAACAATAAATAAGCAACGCATCTATTTCCAACACTAAATCTGAATTAGAATGATTTCTGAAAGATCAAATTCAGCCCTATATCACATGAATACATTTTATTTTTAAGTAAAATAATTAAAATAAGAAACTGTTATTTTAAATTGCAATTATATTTTTTTGTATTTTTGATCAAATAAATGCAGCCTTGACGAGCATAGCAAATGTATTTGAAAAACATAAAAACTTACAGATATATGTGGGCTTATATATTTCTGTGTGAGCGTGTGTTATTAATACACATTACTAAAATGCAAGAAATATCACTAAATATGCTATTCTATGTATGTTTCCTCCAACAATCTATTTTTAAATATGCATATATTAATTCCATTTAACTGTATTTTTAAAATGCATTTTTATATTTAAAAAAAAATCCCTGCTAGGCTGGAAATATTGCATTACCCATTTCCCACTCGTACTTCAGACGGGAATCCCTTGGCTTGATTCGCTGTGACTGAACGGATAGATTAGCCTCAGAATATCCAGGGAGCATCCTGCCAAGATGAAAGAAAGCCCTCCTCTAGACACCCCACCATCCGTAACTCACATTCCCATCAATCTAGAAGTCATAAAGCCCACCGTCCGGAAGCGGACGCGTCGACGTGATGAATCTACCGCATGACAAAGCCTTGCTGCAATTAAATATGCTCATTAGATAAGAACAACCCAATAAACGCTGAGAAATAAGAGCGGCAGATAACAATTATTGTCATTTGAATTATTGTAGTATGGCAATTACAGTTTTTTCAAGACGTTCTGAGTGTTTGTAGCATGTTATAAGCAGTTGCTAGGTTGCTTACCGGTGTCCGTGTCCACAGCACAAACGCTGCTGAGCAGCGATGTTTAAAGCCGTGTTACAATTCACAGGGTCCCTACGCAGTTTCACAGCTCCCTACAAACTCAGCGGGGGGTGTCTGGAGAAGTTCACTTCACTTGATAATGTTTGTTCCTTTGGAGTGGCCTGATCAAACACAGATGACGCTTGAATCGCACGGATTCTAGGTGTCCAATATGTAAAATGCATATTAAAAGCCTGATAAATATGTGAAATGTTAAAAAAAAAAAACTGTGATATGGTTTATTTAAAATACGCATGTGTCTACCATATGTAGGGCACTTCATATTTGGCACAACACAAGTTAATATCGAAGTGCATATGTTCCCTACGCCATAGCATTTCCTACAATTTGGAGTTTTCAGCAGTAATACCAGGGCTGTTACTGGACACATACGTCTGTTACCCAGATGACTTGTCTGGTACTTCGAGTTCAGTTTCATGGCATGTGTTTATGCTGCTATTGCACGCAATACGAAATTTCTGAAGTTGTAATTACGAGTTTGTCTAGTGCTTTGTCGTCAGAATGAAAAGGAATCGTGGAGGACGTCGCATTCGCGAGTTCATTTGTGTCAGCCTGCTGCGGGAATCCTATGATTAAAGTCAAAATTTAAATAAAATACTTTGACAGTATCGATTGGCTATTAATATGGACATTTTTAATAAGATACCAATATTTTTACCAAACGCAGATGTTGTTTTTAGTGTGTATTATGTATACAATTTCAGTCAAACGGTTATTTAGTAGAATAGAAATCTTCTGCTCTGTTAAATTTTACTTTAAAACAAAAACACTGATTAGGAAACAAGCAGGCCTATTTACGATAATTCTTATTAATTGATTTATCCCACCCGTTTATTGCTTTCATCATAAGAAAAGATGGCGAATCAGAAATGCAAAAATTTGATGCAGGATATATTAAAATTACATCTTTTTACGTAACTAACTTCCAAAATGGCCCTCCGTAATTGATGCTTTCTTAGGCAAACCATGCTAATTATGGTTTCCCACCGTCCCGTGCTATTATCTTTTTGAGTGATGCGCATTCATATAGATTGTCTTATTGCATAAACCGTGCAGTGGTGATTATTTCAGTATGTTCGTTATGTTCTATTAAGATCTATTCTCGACAGAAAGGATGTGAGTCATAAATGCAGTAATGTGACATCAAAGCAGCAATCTGGCTTATCACTCACTCTTTCACACACACACACACACGCACACACACACACGCACGCACATGCGCAAACACACCAGCCAAGCCAATATTAAAAGTAAAGGAATTTTTTTTTAATGATGCAATAGCCTACTTAACTAACACAGCTTAATTTGAACAACTATATGTAAGCCATTCATAGGTTAATTAGATAGTGTGTCTGTTTGATGACTGTATTCTGCATTTATTTTGGAAAGCAATTTTAAAATAATGTATTTTTTTCCTTCTTGGAATCACTTTAGGAATTATTTGTTTCCTACTGATGAACAAAACACTTTCAAATTAGAATTCAACCAACTTCAAAACTTGCTTCCTTACTATCTGTCAAGCAGATAACGTTATTATTGCTAACATAGTGGGCTCATCAAAAAACACAAAAATACATCCATCATCTGTATTTCAGAGAAAACAATTACTTCACCCGATGTTCAAGTGAATAAAATAGCCCTGACAGCCTTGGAGCTCCACAGCTATCGACTTCGCCGTACTTGCAACTATGGGGAAACATCAAATCCTCAAAGGCTGCTCACCAAACTTACGACTAAATTTCTTCTTTGAAATCTGCAAAGAAATCTCACAACAACTGTCTAATAAATGTTGTTTTTCGTGTATAGCAAAAAGCATATTATTCAGGCTAGACCACCCAAAGCGCATGTGCATTCTTAAATGTGTAGTCTCTAACATCATCTGTGCTGACTTTGTCTTTGCCAATTAGCAATGAGCTCTGTTTTTCAGAAGGTGGGACTTGTGTGTGCTGCACCTTTTCCCATTCATAAGTAATAGAAGCGCCCCATCTTTGTGTTTTTGAAGCCTCCGACTAAGCTCCGTAGGATGTTGGCCCTCCAGGAGCAGGTTTGGACACCACTGCCATCAGCCCCTGAGGTTTGTTTTCACCTATAAATCAGGGCAAAATGGGTATTTGGTCCAAGGAATGGAAAAGAACTGCTTGGTCTACTTAATGGGTTCATCAATGGTTTCAAAGCCATAATTTCATTCATATGTATTTTCACAACTGCAGCTTTAATTAGCAAGGTATGTTAACAGATGCATATGCTGGTCATTCATATATATATATATATATATATATATATATATATATATATATATATATATATATATATATATATATATATATATATCTCAGTCAGACATCCTAACCTCTGTCTGATACCGAGGATGCCACTATTTCTTACTCACAAACACACACACACTTTGTGAAGGCCTCAGGTGCGAGTCTCAATCTTTTTGAGTGTGTGTGTGTGTGTGTGTGTGGGTGTATGAACGAGACAATATTGCACCAAAGATAATAATAGAACCAAACCCGTATACGGTCCAAACACAACAAATCTCGCAGATGATGACAAAATACTGACAAACAAGGCCAGAAACTGTCTGCTCGCCAGCTGTTGGATGTCACGACGCAAAAGGGAATCCACGGAAGACGAACAGCTCCATTTCCAACCGCTACCTGTGCAAACTTTCTACAGCTCCCACTCCAGCCTCTGTGGCTCTTGGTGTACTGCAGGGGGACGTATCAACTTTCAATCTCAGCCAAGCACACCATCAAATATTCATGCCTGTGCTGCGTAGAGACGCCAGATACATATTTTACTGAGGATTATTTGTTGTGTGTTCTCATGAATGTATTACAAGCTTTTGATCACCGAATCACTGGAGGGAAAGTCTTGGAAAATGACTGAGCAGCATGTCTACAAACTCTAGGAAAGCACATTATGAACTCAAATAAGGTTGTTTAAAGCCTCCCGTGTTTTAGTCACACCTGCAGGATAAATGAATGGTTTTGGCACCGCTCCTAACAGCTGTTTTCGGTGAGGTGTTCATTTGTGAACGTCTACTCACATCTGCCTCGTCCCTCACATTGTATTAATGAGGTAAATATGCTTATGATTCATATTTGTTACTGATGTGGAATGAAGTCTAGAATTGAAGACGGTAGCGTCGTGCTGTTTAGTAAAATGCTTAATCATGGTAGTAAACGCATTTATTAATTTCTAAACATTGTTATTTGTTACCTTTTTGGAGTGTTATAGTTTATGAGTGCTTTTACATTTCTTCTAAAGCTAATGGAATAGAGATTGTGATCTAAACTAAACTATACTAATGCGTCCTAATCTAATTATAACTAATTATAACAAGTATAATATAACTGACATGACTACTATCATAAACATATTATTTTAAAATGTTTTTAAGCATTGTTTTTTCCAAACAACAGCATAAAAAGAATAAGAATAGTACATATCTGCCACCTAAATATTGGGTTGGCCACTAGGAAAATGTATTTTTTATTTCTTTTTTTGGTGAGACTTATTGGTGCTTCATTTTGTGTTCTGCCACTGTACAGAATTATTTTCTAAACTGTCATAATATTGTTTTAATATAACACAGGTATATTATGAGTCACACCGGTTTGGAAAGACACACCAGGGTGAATAAAAATGACATGATGAACATGTTTGAATAAAACTTAATTTAACTTGATCTATAAGTGAGATGTTTTAACGAGCGCTTTATTAAATTAAAGGTGCATCTCTTCTTTTGCAACCTTTATACTATCTATGCTGTTTACTATGCTGTATTACTGTATTATGGCATGGAATAGCAAAAAAATGCTGAAAAACATTCACTTGATAAGACTTTAATGGACTTGGTTTAATTAAACAGTATATTAATATTAACACACACACACATGCAAACACACACACACACACATACAAAGCATTTGTTGATAAAGTAGAAACCAACAAACATGGCCGACTGTGAGATTCGCTTTGTGCTATTATATATAAGAGCCAAAGGTTTTCACACCACTGGTGCAACTGGCAAAGCAAAAACCAATTCCAGCAAGGTACCACTAATATTTCTCCTTAATGAGATTAGTAAGGAATGGGAGCCGAAAAAGACATCAGCCAAGAGCAGGTGTTCATTCTGATGATTTATTCATGATCCAATTATGAGCTTCAACCAACATTCTGTCACAAGTGCAGTGACATTTTCGACTACTATTAATTGCTTCATACAGTCAGTTTGGTAATCGTGCATCGCTGAATATCATTCAATGATGCCCCATTCATATGTAAAGCAGATGAGAAATCCGACTGTGGACTGGTGCTATAACTGCGTCTTATCCTTAATAGTCGGACGGACACTGGCCATTGATGAAGACCGCAAATGTCAGGCATTTATCGCGCGTTGAGAGAACCATTGATTTAGACATTACTTCTTTCCCAAAGCGTGACAATTCTCGCAAATGCCACAAAAGCTTGTCAGAGCATAGAGAGGTATAACTGGTGATTTGGTATTTATAAAATAATCAATACTAGCATAGCATACTAGACAATGTTTGCTGTTTTTTTGTGGTGTGCATGTACCTTTTTACTTATACGCCTTTTTATAGTTTCTTATTTTGTAGACTTTTTGTTGTCGTTGGCACAAAAATTGATCTAATGAAGCAGATTCGCACTGAAGACTGCTGTGTCACACCCTGTTAGCACATGGAATAAAGCCCTAAAAATCACATTAGCTGACTGGCTTAACCAGCAGAATTATTAGCAGAAGAAACACCTTGGTCAGCCACATTTATCACCTTAGTTTTGCTGGTGAACTGCGTGATTTTACTGGTTTGTCCTGTTAGATTAGCAGATAGCGTAAGCCAAGGATGCAGGTGGGTGGTACAAGGCAGAGGAGACCTTGTTTTACTAAGAAAAGCCAGGGTTAGCATACATTAATCCACTGTGAACAGAGAACAAACTTCAATCTTCTCTGCAGTGTAGCATACTCTAAAAATCCTTAAAAAAAAAAAAAGGGTGGCATAATGGAACATTAATCAGTCACACATTTCCCCTGCTCATATTACTCAAAAGCACATATAACGCTCAACTGTCTGCTGTTTTTCATCCCCTTTAGGCCCCGCGCAAAGCATGCTGGGTCCCGAAAAACCTCTTGATAACACAATATGTTATTATTCATCCATGAATTCTTTACGGTTGCACAGTTGAAGCTGACATGAACGAAACAGCCATTTCACAAATCCATGACGACAAAGAAATAAATAAATGTCGTAGTAAATATGCAGTGGATATAGTAGAAACATCGAACAACGTTGCGCATTGTAACATCGCTTCATAACAACAGAGCACACTTCCTGGCCAAACTTTTAAATAGTCCACTGCATTAGGGCATTTTATTAAAAATATTGCTCACGTTAGATTTTCATGACTACAATGCAGTGTTACTGCATATCAATATGCTACCACGATGTCTAAATAAAGAAGCACTCTCACAAGCACAATGACCTATAATCATTATGTTTAACAGCCATTGTACATTTATTATATACAAACACATTAAAATCATATAACATACTATTATTTTGTTTTGATTGAACCATTAAGAACTACGATCATTTTAACGGGGGATGCGCTTAATTGTTACGAAACGATGAAAATGATGCTGTTTTTATTTTATTAACCCGCTAAAGCAGCGTTTGGTTCTCAAAGGGATAATTAGAGACTACATTTCTAATTGTGAAAGTTATTGCGATTATCTGCTTGAGCATCATCCCGGCTTCTTGGCAACAGCGTGGAGAAATCTATCCGCCCCCATCCTCTGATTTGTAACGCGCAGCTTTGACTTGATCCCCATTCAATGCATCACCCAGACGTTAAACTCCCAGCTGTCAGCGTGCGGGGACTAATACGGCCATTATCGCAAGCAGCAGCACGCACGGCGACCGTAACTTTAAAACGATAACATTGGGATCCCGCAATAACGAACGCGCAACGTGCGCGCTCCCCTGGCACAATAAAACGAGCGGGGCTCCTGGAGACGTTGTACGCGAGACGGTAAACAAACAAGCCAGAGCAAAAGCATCCTCACGCCATCGGTATGACCCTAGCGTTCCCAGACACCTCAAGCGGTTCAATTATTTAAAGTATCGCCCTCCTCTGTGCTCAGCGCCCAAGCATACACCGGGTCCCTGCAGCGATAGCGTTTTAAACGCGACGCCTGTAACTGTTATATCAAAACGCCCACTTTTAAAAGCCGTTGAAGTTCGGAACGCACCGTCGGGTCGTTCGTTAAATCCTCTCTCGCGCCACACAATTGAGGACTGCTCGTCAGAAGCGAGGCGAATGTAACAATAGCGCGGCTCACCTTTCAAACGCGTCCTGTGGTTTACGTCCGGCAGGATGCTTCTGTCTGTCTGCATCAGCACCAGCGCGCACGGGGAGCGCCCATCCGCCCAGGGACCGTGTGGAAAGAGACACGCCTTCGACGAACGCGAAAACGAAAAAGTTTCGACTTCGCGTCTCTGCTTAGCGCGCGCTCTCGGCGCGTCTTAACCGACGCTCATTGTAAATCTCAAGGCATTGTTTCAAAAAGCCGCGGAAATAATTAAATAAACGTACGCGGTAAGAGTTGATTTGCGCCGCCATCTGTTGGTGAACGTCGCAAGCGCGCGTGTAAGGTATTATACAGCGGCACGCATATATATATATATATAACGTAGATATGAACTCACACAGCGATACAAAATAATAAATAAACACATAAATATATACACAGCAAGTTTAGCTATACGGGTTATGTACTGTTTTTATTATTTTCGGTGGAGCTGGATGCTGTATCCACACCAACAGGCGGTGCTACACCACTGAGACGCATCGAGAACAGATGCGCCCAGTATTACGAAATTATAACTGATTTGCTTTTTCTGAATGAATTATACGTGGTTTATCTCCTAGCAGGGAAGTGAGGGATGTGCTTCTGTGCGGATACAGCGGCTGTCCTGGTCTAGCCGGCTTCAGGTAATTAACATCCCCATCCAGTCTTCATCAAGCGTCGGCTTCAGACAGATAGGATGCTTCGGGCTTTGTTGTTCCTTACTCTGATTGTCACGAAGCGCGCCTGTAATAAATACGTATGTATAAGAATGTGCGTGCATTAGACCTCTGCGATTTATTTTAGGGATATATCTATTTGATAAATAGGTTCATTGCATCTTTTCTCCGTTTCTGTCTGAAAACAATGCATTTAGCGCCATTGCTATTAATAGAAACGTGGTATGTATATTTAAATCCTAAAGGATGTCGATTTTGTTCTGTGTAAGGTGGTAGCCTGTATAGAAATTTGATATCTGGGCGATTGAGGGTTCGAGGGTTATGCAAGCTATCCGTTTATTGATGATATGATGCATGCATTTATTCTTTATTTTTTTATAATAAATACTTTATACCACACTTAATAATACTTTACACCGTTTAATGTGCAGAAACGTTTAAGACACAATAATGTATTCCTGAATATAAACGGTAAACATTGTAGTTTCCTCTTTTACTTTTTTGTTTAGTCCTACTTAGCAACATAGACCGAACCAATGGCTTGAGTTGGGGGCGGGGCTATCTGTTTTGCCGACCAATGGAGGACAGGGGAGTATTTGGGAAACATGTTTGAAATGCACATTATATATGGGATTTCATTTGGTTCACAAACACAAATTTCACACCTTTTCTTATTTACCCACAAAATTCAATTATTATTCCTGAAAACATTCCATTTAATTTAGTTTGAAGTTGATTAATAGGCTGATTAAAATTCTTTATTTACAGCCAGTGGAAATAAATTTGCCTCATAATCTTTCTTCATTTTCATTCAAGCAGTGTTCCTTTTCATAGAGATAAACTGTTAATACCATGGACAACATGAAATGTACGGTTCGATCATCCGAATTAAGACTTTTTTTTTTTATCTAATTGAAACACAGGCATGTTGTTCAGGATGGTAAAACTCAGCCTACTGAACACTATTGCACCGGCATACTTCCACACTGCTACTGTGGTCACGTTAGCCCTGCACTTCCTCCTCTTCATGCCCACTGTTTTCCGAAGTCCAGATGTGGAGCTAAATCCCTTCATGCTGGTCCACATCACCGTCTTTCTCTTCCTCATGGGGAACGCGTTGGGTAATTACACGATGACTATATGGTACCCGTCTGAGAGTGCCAACGAGACAGTAATTCCAGTCTGTTCGCCCGACTGCCCGGACCGAATCGACGCCCACTATCTTCTGAATGGACGGCACTTCTGCAAAGTTTGTAAGAAAGTGATTCTAAAACGGGACCACCACTGCTTTTTCACAGGAAACTGCATCGGGAACAGGAACATGCGCTACTTTATTATGTTCAGCATCTATACGTCCTGCTGTTGTCTGTATTCGTTGGTAATCGGGGTGGCGTATCTTACGATGGAATACTCCATTTCCTTTGAGAACCCACTCACCTTCCTCACTCTTCTACCGCTCTCGACAGGTTACTTCTTCCTTGGTAAGTTTCATTTGACTTTTTATTTAGGATTTCCTACTTCAGATATCCTCAAAGCAATAGTTCGTCCCATATTTTACTCAACCCGAAGCCATCCTTCCTCCACTTTCTTCTTTTGCTGTGTTCTGGCTTCTTGGCTGATCCATGACTTGACTTATGGCTCAACTTACATCCTACGAGTCAGAAGTCAGCCCGAGAAGCCGGAAGTCGGCTGGAAAATAGTATCAGTCAGTAAATAGGAGTCGGTACTTTACACTAGAAATATTTCTGTTAAAAAAACACATCGATCTGCTTCAGAGCGTATAGGTTCGTTTTACGCCGCAGTAATGGCCGCTATTCAACCGCATTGGCAAGCCTGAAAGAGCCAGTGTCTGTCTGAAAGAAGAAAGCCACATAAACTTAGGATGGCTTCAAGGTGAGTAAAATATGGGGTAATTTTCATTTTTGGGTAAACTATTCCTTTAAAGGTGACATATCGTGAAAATATAAATTTTCCAGGTTTTAAATCAGATTCAACGACCCTTTAAGAAAAATAACATTCTTTCTTTTCTCGCCTCAGGTTTGATTTCAGGTCTCCAGTTCTTTCTGGTTATAATGCTGTACGTCTGGCTGGGTATCGGACTAGTTAGCGCCGGTTTCTGCTGTCAGCAGCTTCTGCTGGTAGCCCGAGGGCAGACCTGGTGTGAGCTACAGAAAGGGCAGCTGTCACAGAGTCGCGGGACCTGGCGGGCCAACCTAACTGATGTTTTCGGCTCCCGTTGGGCTCTGGGCCTTTTCCTGCCAATTCAGACTGTGGAGACCGAACCTGGGAACTGGCGGGTCTACCATGATCACAAACATGACTGAAATGCCAAGAACCTGCCATATCAACGTGTTTATCATGATTTGACCTGTGTCGACCGGTTATTAAATAAGGGCTTCAGTGCATGCAACTGATCTACCTTTTTAGTAGATTTCTGTCATCGCTGCGCAAATTAGGAGAGCGTTATGTCCCAAAGAGGTGGTAACGCACAGATCTATGTCTATCAGCACTGTGCCGAAACTCAATTTCATCCCTAGTTCAGGGCAGCAGTGATTAGCCGAGGTGACATCAGAGAAGGAGGCCGGGATTAAAGGATGGAAGGGTCTTTACAAAACAACGCACACTAGGTAATCAGCACACTATTACACAAGTGGCCTGCTAAAATGTGGGTGACATTTAGATGAAATGGAATTGAACTGGTTACGACCACAATTAAAAAAAACACAGGCAAATACTAAAACACTAAATACTAAAATATATATATATATATATATATATATATATATATATATATATATATATATATATATATATATATATAATTCATTTAATTGACATTTAGAATGCAACACAAGATTTCTTTGAATAATTACTGTTCATTTTTTGATGAACTTTGTATGTACACAAAATTATTATAGCAGCACAACTATTTAAACATTGATCTTAAACATTGATTTTAAATTGTAATATTACAGTATTTGTGATCCAATAAAAGCAGCCTTAGGGAGCACAAGAGACCATTCAAGATTGCTGACTTCTGAATTGATCCTGTTTGCTACCTCAATATTTATCTGAACTAGACCGAAATAAAATATTCCGTTAATTTTTGAAAAGCACTCTGAAAATGCACTCACTATTTAAATATTATAAACATTATAATTACTCATTTTATTAGTTATAAAGACCATTTTAAAACATTTTATTACTTACAGCAAACGGCAGACATCGTGCGGTTGTCATCAAGGCCTGCCGAAAGCGTTTAGAGTTTGGTGCTATATTAAAATTTTTTAGTTTTTTTAAATTTCCAAAAATGTTAATTTTCAGCACAATCAAACCAAGCAGTAAATGTGTGCTTTTTTCCCCCCTTGCGATCTGTCCAGCACGGACAAAGTAATTAGTAATAATGGAGGGTCAATGTTCTGTAACCGAAACCCTCTTATAAAACAGCAATCCACTATTATGTTTCATGTCAGCCTTTCAATTATTATAAGTGCACGCTTACAGTTGCTCTGCTCTCAGTCCTGTTTGATGTTTTGAAACGTGGCCATCAACATCCTTTGGCTGCAGTTGAACTGAGCATCATATCTTATCAAAATATCAGCTGTCTATGCTTGGTTTAGATGCAGGTTAGTTGTTCAGAAGCTGGAGTTTATTATCCTATTAGAGCTGAGAGGATATTTTCACATAATCGATTTCTACCACCTTTTTATAGCGTTATACTGTTGTTAATTAATATTAAGTTGCTGTGTTTGATGCATGAAAAATACGGCATGCGATGCTGATGAACAGTTTCTGTTGATGAACACTCTTCTGTGATTGATTGATTTACTTTACTTGACTTAAAATGACTTTAACCAAAAGGTGCTTGAAGGCGTTTTCTTGGAGATCAGCTTCGATATGAAAACCCGTTAAACCACGATTGGTGAACAAACTGTTCAAACCTAAAATCACAAACATCCAGGGAACAGATTTAAAACGCCTTTATTTTTGAAGGCACATAAAAAGTCAAACGACACCTACAGAATACAAAACTGCACTTCAGCACGATGCTAAAACTAAACGAGACTATTGCATAGATTTCTACAGCAAAAATGTGTCATTTAGTATTGGGTTCTGATAAATCAACGCGATGCGTTTATATTTTTGGAAAGAAAATACGAGTGAAATCCAGAAAAAAAAAGTTAATTTGTACGGCAAAGTACACTTGAGCGGTGTACATGCTATCACATAGTGCATTCATCACTCCACCAACCCTGACCTCGGTCATCAAAGCTTATTAGTACCTGCTTTCCCAAACACAAACAGTCTGTATGCATGCGGTATAACAGATTGCTACAAAAAAACAAAAAAAAACTGTACAACTTGTTCATTCACATCCAAACCTAAAAGACAATCGCAACCTCCATTAAGAATGTAAACAAATCACTTAATAATACGACAAGGCATTACAAATAACAACCACATCTGAAGTGCTACTTCAAATACATTCTGATCAGCACAAATGGTTATTAGTACTCTTAACGTCCATTGGTCTTTCTCATATATAACAAGAACACTTACTTACAGATGCAACACATACACGTACAAACGGTATTATTACAAACACATTTCTACAAATTTTCTAAATATATTTCTGAATTTCACATTTTCTCTGAATAAAAAAAAAAATTATTGTGCACTTAAGTATAAGTACTCTTATCTTTATCATTTGTTAAAGGCATTAATTAGATTCAGTGATTAGAAAAGATATTTTTTTTATACAGAAGCTATTGTCGTGTTCCAGTTCTGGTTTTCCAAGGCCTCCTTTCCAAATAATAACCAATTACATTGTAATACTAGAACTGGAAGTTCTTTTCAAATCGAGTGTGCTAAGAAATTCTGAACCACAGAAAAAGCTGACACAGTAACCTAAACACTGTCTTTGTATACTTTTGACACAAGGATAAAGATGTCTCATTTGGGATAGATAATGCTTGGAGTTATAACTATATCTCTAGGCTTTACCGAAGACTCAAATTTTTGATGTTTCCAACTGATATAATGACAAGATGATGAAAATTTGCCAAGCGATTGATTATAAAAGTGCCGTTTGGAGCAAAGGTGGCTATTCCACTACTAAATATTAAAATCCGAACCTGCTACTACACCATGCAACCCACATCTGTGATTTCCTGTTCTGCACCCTTTACAGAGTCCATTATTGAGTCCACTGGCGTCTCCTCAATGTTTCCAGAGTTCTGGAGGATAAGCTGCAATCTCGTCCAGACTTTGGGATCTCCACTACATATGGCCTCCAAGAAGAGGTCGGTCTGAGCCTGCAGACTCTGAAGCTGGGCCTGGGAACGTTTATTTTGTCGAATAAGTTCCTTTGTGCGCATTGTGATGCCCAGCAGGCCTGACCGGTTCAAAATGTTATAGGTGTTGCAGAAGCGCTTGCGTTTGCTGGAGCTCGGAGAGAGGGCTTCCGGGATATTCTCCACATCACTGCTCTCGGTGACTGAAGCTTTGGGGCTCTTTTGAGGGAAAGAAGCGAGGAAGGAGTCAGCGCAAAGTGAGAAGGGTGAAGTGGTGGTGTGGGGCTCCTGAAGGTCAGAAAGCCTGGACGAGGAGTTTTCCACAGCCACGTCTTCAACAGAGCGACCAATTTCTCCCAAAGAAGCAATGTCGGGGTCTACATCGTAATCTGTAAATGTCTCAGGCGCATCCTGCTTCAAAGACGAAACGTGGAAAGGTTTTTCATCGCAACGGCGTCGCTGATGTCTTCCAGCATGACTGTGGTTTGACCTCTTATTGATAGCGCTGGGACCCTCGTCGATTGTAGACTCTTGCGGGGAAATTTTTGGAAAGGCGTTTTGCATGGAAGCATGCTTTCTGGAATGTTTCTGCTTGCCAGAGCTTTGGATGGTACAATCTCCAGCTGGAGTGACTGGCTGCAGGAAAAGCAGCTGGGACTGAGGAACCACATCTAGTGAAGCATTTAAGCTCCACGGTTTTAATGCCGGGGCCATGGAGTTGGGCTGAAACGAGAACAATCAATGAATAATTTTGTTAAACAGACAAATACTCTTTGGTAGGGCTGCACGATGAATCTTCGATTCATGCATAACTTCGATCTCGCTTCTACACGACGGCGATTCGCTTCCGTGTATTTCTCTGCATTCAGATCATGCTGCATTCACTCGTTATTGGTCGCACCCACGCAATAACAAAAAACGAGATCGGAAATCTCGATCACTTTTCTCCTTCCCCTCATTGGCTCCAGTGACGCCCTCACACCCTTTCACGGGACGCTGCTTTGTTTTGTTTTTTTTCGCTCGAGTGCAATAGAGTTTGGTTGAAAAAAATGACAATCATGAATCGTGATCTCAATTCGCATGATTCACATTTTAGCAAGAATCGTGCAGCCCTACTCTTTAGTTCTCATTCATAAATAAAAAGAAGGGTCAGCAAGTCACAAGTTTTTCAGTCAACGCTTCCCACGAAAATGACTTTGATACACTTCTTCTTCTGTGAGTGGTGTGTTTGGAATTTATGAATTCAAATGTATTTATCAAAAATGATTATTTTAGGGGGACACACAAGTTTTTATTAATACACACAAGCTTTTCATGTTTTCTTGAAAATGTTGAAATGTTTTTTACAACGCCATGAAAGTTTTTTTTGTATACTGTAAGACTAGATTTTTACTTCTCTTCATTGCAAATACCCTTATGTCATTGACCCAGCTGCAATATTTAGAAAACTATATTTATAGTAATCAGCTCATTCAGTCATGCAGCGTGTTTTAGCTTGCTAGCTCTGATAAGAAGCAGCAGCAGTCGTGAAACGCACAACCGCAATATCGCATCTTGTGTGTGTGACACACAAGAGGCAAAAAGACAGTCTTCCATTGCGTATCATAGAAACATTTAATTATCCACACCAATAAATTTAATTATGAAATATCTCGCCTTATATTAATATCCCAACTGAAAGGTTGGGGGAAAACTTGCTTTGAATGGCAATGGCCTTTACGCTAGGATATAGATTTACTGAAAATTAAGATTTAATACATAAAATATGAAACATAATGTCTATTTTGAGTAATTCAAAGTGCATAAAAAGACATTCATTTACAAATGTCCTATTCAGCTTATTGTTAGTTAATATTTTGAGCCGAAGACGCCGAGCAGCAAGCACTGGAAAGACAAATGTCTGTAATGAGCCGTATAACTAACAACATATTTACTAAATATAGCTTTGACACCAAAACAATAATGTAACTGCAACAAACGGAACATACACAGAACAAGGACACTTATTGCAGAAATATGTCATACCTGCTTAAGAGCAAGGTTGTTCATTACGATCATGGGAGAGACTCCTGGATGTGAGCCAGGAATGAAAGGCACCTGAAGAGCTGTCGGCATGCTTTGTGCCGCAGTACTAGTTGGTCCGATGTCTTCAAAGTCTGTCTGGTCCAAAGCACTAAAATATCCTGAGCTGGCATCTACGGTGAGAAAATATTGTAATGTTGTAAAAGGTAAAACCCAGTAATTACGTGCATTTATACACCTATAACAACATAATTATAGACAATATTGTATAAATATAATAGTGGATTAGCAATAATGAGCAGAAAGATGAGTACTGTCACCATATTTTGCTTTAAACCGTAATACTTACAGAAAAACAGGGGGTTTGAAATCTACTTTGTCACGTGAGCTGATAAATTAATAACACACAACAGAAATCTGGAAGATCTATAAACACAGACCTGAATCTCTGTCGATCTCACTGGAGGATTTCCGTTTGTTGCCCATGTTGGATCTGCTCTGGTGGTCCGATTCGTTAGATTTCAGTCCATCGGTACAGCCCCGATCCAGGCAGTGACTGGGAGCCGTGGATTAAATAAAGGAAAGTCAAAACCCCGAAAGATGATCTGGTGTAACACGAGCGCGTTTATGACTCCAGCCAATGAAATGCAGCTCCAAACACGCTTAAAAACCAAATATAGGGTTTAAAAACGCTTTATCGTGAATTAGCGAATGCTGCTAAACAAAGTTTCTCGTAGTAAATAAACAGCCCGTGAGACTGGGTGGGAAGTGCTATTAAAATAACAAGTAAACAAGTCCGCAAATGTAAGTGCTGGCATTAAAAAACATATTTGCATCTTAAAATACAGCTAGACAGCCATATTGGCACCTTATTTTAAGATCTTGTATCGGATAGTTTATACATAATATGAACGGAGTGAGAACGTCGCGAACCCGCTACTGCAGCAGCTAATACACGGTGCCAAACACGAGACTCTCCCATAAACACACACTACAGCACAAAACGCGCGTTTTTTCTTACTTACCGAGAACAATTCCCCTCGAACCCCTTCTCTTGTTAAGGCCTGCGTATGAATCGACGCGTGGCGAGAGAAAACTAAGCTTATATTTCTGTTGTTTTGAAAACCGGACTGAGCGGCGAGCAACGTGAGTTTACAAACAGCTCCGCCTTCTCCGCCGGCTTAAAAGGCTGTTACCAGGGAAACCGCCGAATCGTCACTCGCTTAGAGATGCAAGATCCGCCTTGTATTTGCATAGGGTCTTCTGATTGGTGCAGAGGTGAACCCTTGCGACTGTAAACGTGACTCCGAAGCGTGGAGCGAAATCTGCACTGCAGCGTCAGGAGTGAATGTGGCACGCGTTGCAGCGTCATCCTCTCCATCCCATAATTTTTAATGTGTAAAAAATGCAGCTCACAGAATGAGAGACAGTTGTTTTCAAACGTCAATGACACGGCCAAAAAGTTTGCTTTCATATTTATTTATTCGCTCGCCATGTCCACAAGTGCTGTGAACTTTCAAAGTAATTTACTATGAAATATTAGGTGTCTGAATTGCGATCACGTGTCCGGTCTGCCCTGAATTCACTTGGAAACTAATCCAACTAATCAAAGTCAATGGAAATGTTAAACACAAATGCCCCAAATTAAGTGCAGCAACCACATGATTGCCCTCCCAACATGCCCACGGTGGCTGGATTATCTCCACTATAACTCTAAAAGTCATGCTACAAAATTGACAGACTATATATTGCATTAAAATAGAAACCATACATGCCTACATCAAATTAATGTGAACACTGGATACAAGACCCATACCTAAGAAACAAAAAAACTCAAAAACAACAACAAAAAAGAAATGTTTTACTGGGTTTGCTTACTGTTTTATTGACATTATATAAAAAAGCTAGACTTGATCCAAAGTGAAAACTTAGGCTTTATAGTTACTGTATGCTACTGAAACCAAATGGCTTATTTAATAAACTGACTTTTAAACTGCAACCATACTGCAAAACTACGTTTTACATTTGATTTATGTTAACTGTAATTGTAACGGGGTAGTCGTCTTGAAGGAGTTTTTCGTTTCATGGGGGGCGGGTGTTGTTTGGCGGAAGTGATGTTCATGGCCCTTTAAGAAGCGTGAAGATTCCCCTTTACTTCCGTTTTCCTCTGGCATGGGATATGGGCCGTGTGTGAGTGCATGGTAAAAGAAAAAAACCTTATGTGCGTTAAGCATTGAGTCTATGAGCCGTAGCAAACGCAGTAACTATTTCTGAGCGTGGGCCTGGGGATGTGCGACCGCATCAACGCAGTTTTGGGTACGTTAGCGTATTGACCTATAACGTCGCATTGTTTCAAGTGAGGGCAATTACTAATAGTGCCGCTTCTTTTAGTTCAAGCTGGGTAGGAGTGGTGGATTATTCACTATCCGTATTGCGAGTCCGTTAGCTGTGCTGCCGGTAAGTGCTTATATCTTTTAAATTGGTTGTTAATTAAAAAAGCCATTTTAATACGTTAGCGTGTGTGTTTAATAACTATTGAATAATTATTTTATAGAAAGTTGCTCGCTGCTGTTTTGCTGCTGTGAGGTGGCCTGACGGCGCTGCTGTACCGCGACATAGTTCGCGTTCTAGAAGACTTTGCTTCAGTGTGCGTGCGAGTGTGAGTGCGTGTTGTACAGGGACTAATTATTTATGTGATTACGAGAGTGTGGAGTTAAGATGATTTAGTCTTTTCTTTTTTTCCTTTTCTTCTTTGTTTTCTTTTGTATTGTGTTTATTTTGTTGGTTGAATTGTGAGTAATAATTGTTATTTGACCTTGTCAATTTCCTTATAGACAACAAGGACGCTCATCTCTGGGGAGGGTTTGCTTTTGTTTTTGGTTTGCGGTGTGTGTTTGGTTATCTGTTTGGAGTGGGGATATTTTTAGTTTTTATTTTCTCATTGTGGGTGGGGGTTCATTTATATTGAATTTTGGTTTTGGGGGTTTTGCTTTTCCTCCCGATTGTTGGGTCGTCGAGAGATATCAATGTTGTATATGATTGGTGGTCACTGTATAACTATTTTATGAAAACAATTGTATTAAATTGGTGATGTGATGTGTTTTGTATGATTTTACCTGTCTTTATATTTAAAGTGTCCATTTAAATAAATTGATTGCACACCTCTGTTTATTCCTTCATTTGACTGAAGGAGACCTGGAGTTGTAGAGAAATCTCTCTGTGTACCCCGTGAATTGTGGGTGGTTCTAGCCCCTGTCACATTATGTTTCAACATTTACGTTAAATGTAAGCAATTAACAAAGTGATCACAATTACACTCACAGACACGGGCCAGATGTTTCACAAAATATTTTTTTAATAATATTCAGAAATAGCAAACAATAATTACTCTATTAGAAAGGCACTCTTAAAAAGTCGCATGGTATTAATACATATTAACAATGTTTTGAAAAAACATACAACATTTTGTACATTGGGAATAGCCCTTTGGTGAAAACTAATGTATTTATATTTAGGGCCAGCAGCATCGATAATAATGCTTCTTTGGTTTAATCCCGCCACTTTTATAGACCCAAGAGTCTAAAGTGTGGGGAAATTCAGTCATATTCACTGACAAAACAATAACACAAAGCACCAACGTTCATCGCGATGAACGTCTGTCTCGGTTCCTGTTGACTGTCCCTTTAAGAGCCGAGTCTTTGTCTTTACACAGTGCACGCTTTTATTTTTGCCTTAGTTGAAATATTACAGTAATACATATCATAACGGGATGGCTTTCAGATCTTTGTTACCGAAAAGCGCTTTGTGAACGTATTCATTATTATTATTATCACCACTAGAGGTCAGTATGTGAGTTTTAATGCTCAAGTCGAGGGACGAAGCCACGGAGGAGCTTCAGAACGTCAACAGAAAGCGCTATGTATTAAAACACCTCCTAACATGGTTTTCACATTAGTAAATCGTAATATAGTCTTAGCATAGCGGTAATACACAATCCAAAAAGATGACATTTGGTATTTTGTTCTGCGCTTCCTTCTGGATTCACGAAAAAAAAAAAAAAAAACATACAACGGCTTTGTTAATAGGCCTATCGGTTAATAGAATGAACCAGTACTTTTACTTCAGTGGATTTTAATAAATAAACAGGGAAGGCCTGGCAGCTAAACCACTACTATCGCTTTATTACTTTCACGACTACTGTTATTAAACAATAAAATAATAATATTATAATAATACAAGTCCCTAGGGTTTCGTTCAGTCTCAGAATTTAGGTTTGGTCTTCAGTTGTTTTTCTTCTGTAGAGAGCCGCACAACAGGAGTTTCCTGTATAGATGACTGCAAGGACCCCCACCCACCCGTGTGCTGACGGAAACCCATCGCCATAACAACTCTGCGTCTGGGATGGAGGGGTGCAGAGCAGTGGCAGTATCCATAAGTGAACGATGATGACGGTGAGGGTCGCACAGAAGGGGGCAGACGCGCGCGATTGGCTGGCATCACGGCGAGACGGCGTTTACCTGCGGGGAGGCTGACACCTGTAAGAGAGCGCACATTAATACAAGCGCGCCGCTTATGCTCTGAGAACAATGCGCTCTTTGTGCTCGGTGTCCTTTAAGTACATAAAGGAGCGTCTGCTCTTATCAAAATGTCACTGAAATGTTGAGACCTCATTACAACTTTGTTTCAGAGCCTATAGGGAGGAACTTCATCTTCATGAGAACTTCATGAGGTAATACATGAAATAACTGAATAAATACGACTGAATTAACTACATTAGCTTACACCAGTGGTTATTAACTCACTAGTAGGCAACTTTAAGCTTCTAAAGGGGCCTCAAGATGACTTGAAATAATTGAAATTAGGATTATAGCTAAAACGACTAAAAATGTTTTTTATTTTACCCTCTCTTAGTTTTATTTTACCTTCTCTAGTTGTGGAACTCACAACAAAATTGTGATTAGAAAAGGTTTTTAATTTATTAAAAAATATTTTTAAACATTCTATACATATACTATAATTTTATTGCGTATTTATTGCGAGTTGTGTAAATCACGAAGCCTTTAAATATCGTTCCGGATAATGAGGGCCCTCAAAAAGTACAAGAACATTTTAATGGTCAAGTTTAATTTTTACTATTAAAAAATCTGCAATACTTTGGGGACCAATTCTCACTATTAACTAGCATGCATATTTTTTCCAAATCAGCTGTTTATTAGTGCTTATGATTTAAGCACATGTTGTGCCTGACCATATTCTACATCGTACATAACTAACGTGAGAACTTCCTTATTAAGCAGTAATTAGGAGTCTGAGGCAAAAGTCATAGTTAATAGTTAATTAATAGTGAGGACTGAACCTCAAATTAAAATGCGACCAAAACTGAAAGATGCTGATCTGTACGGGAAAGATGAATGCTTGTCTCTGCTTATTAGACTACTGAATTGTTAGCTTAGCAAGATGCTAATGTAAAAGCATCAATATTTAACTTACGTGTCACACTCTTTCCCTCTCTTTTTCTCCTTCCGTTTTCTACCTCTGTTTCTGGGTTTCAATCTGCAACAAAATGAATCGTTGTAAATTCAATTTGTCTGACTCAGTTACACTTTAGCAGACAGAGTACTAACTTCTTGTTACCTGTCTTGTTTCTTTGTAGGTTTCCTTAGTCTTGGCATCACAATGTAAGAGAAAACAGAGAGAAAAGCAGAAGGATTATTATGAACACATTTTCATACTAATTCTATATATTCATATCTACAATATCAATGCAAAACATGTAGTTGCATAACAAAATCGATCTTTTCCTTACCTACATTCACAGGCTTTGTGCTCCACAAAGGTCATCTCCACATATTCCTGGCCCTGCTCCGCTGGCTTAATCTTTAATAACTGAAAAAGTCGTAACATTAATATCTTTCACAACCATTTGCCTGAAACAGACAAAACCTAGTCTCCGACATAGATATCGCTTTAGCGAAAAAGCATGCAAAGTCAAACCAAATCAATACGAGCTAGCATTCATAATTATTGGTACCATCTTCTGTGCTACTTTTGAAACGGTAAATATCGCTGGCCTTGTCTAATGAAAAAAAATCCTTACTTGCATGGTGGTGTTAGAAGTAAGTGTAGGGTGACACTCCAGATTCTCATCGCCACAGCAACCAGCGCAGCGGACCAATGGCACGCAGGCGGGGCTGAAAATGTGCTCCACCTCCCCGGGGTACTCCTGAACCACTTCCACTAGCTTCTCTATAGTGCGGCAGAAGCTTTTCCCCCAAACCTCTTGAAACAGCATCACTGCAACACGGCGGGAGAAATACAAGACAATGACAACTCTCTGTTTAGCATGGTAATAATACTTGGTGATGTTTGTATGTCTGGTCTTGGCGGAATAGATTTGCTACTGTCATTATATCCACAAAATGCTGCTATAAGCATGTAAAAATATCGCTGCTGCACATTTAACATAAAAGCAACCCTCATTTGTAACATACATGAAACAATTCTGTACAGGTGGAGCTGGGGAAGGTGAGGGGTTTCTGAAGTTGAGCAGCAAGCTCATTGGTTGCTCATGTGAAGGAACCCTAGATGTTCCATGTGAATAATCATGTGATTATATCAGACCGGGATAAAACTTATCAGCCTGTGCCATCCAGATTTTCAGAATCATCCCTGCAGTTTAGTCCAAACGTCATAATCAAAATACTTTTGTTATTTCCCAAGCCGTTTTTCCCTATATGTAGATGATCCATATCTACCTACGAAGAAATGTACAAACGATATAGATTTACTTAGATTGATTTACAAAATCTCTGGGAAAAGGGAACAAGAAAGACCTCTTCAGCGTGTGTGTGTGTGTGTTCATATCCTGTTTTTCGTTTATCAGGATTTCTCAAAAAAGAATGTCCTGTGGGATCTTGAGGGGAATGGTTCTTTATTACCAATTTTGGCTTTTTATTGCCATATTACTCTTGTTATTGAGTTAGTGTAAGTTTCTCACTTATGTTTGAAATAAAGAGACTATAAATATTTATCTGACAGCATATTTGACTCAAAGATAGCCAAAGGGGCTCCGCTTAATAAATAACACATGGCAAAGTAAAAGGACGTTGTAGGTTTTAATATACGGTTCCTGCTGTAAAATATGCATTTCTCATGAGTGTCTTATCTTCCTAACAAGACAAAAATGTAAAAAAAAGAGAAAATAGTTGGGGGGGAAAAATCATTCAACCTACTCGTGTTTATTGAGTCGTGGTAGCTTTAAATGTTGAAATCCCATTGGTGTACATAAGACTGTTTTTGTTATAATTTATGTCGATGTTGCTTATGTTCTCTTACCTTTAGCTGTGTTGTTTACGTTTACTAATGAAGAACTCTGCAAAAAAAGAGTACAAAAAGAGACAAATTATAATACAGTCTCAATAAACATATAAAAAATGTATATTAGCATTAGTAGTAGCAGACGTAGTAGCAGCAGCATTGTTAGTATTATTAAAAAAGCAATAAAAAAGTCATTATTATTTTAATAAATGATAATAAGGAGAAGATAGACATCAGAGGGTTGGTGATACACAAGTGCATCTTCCCACAAGAACACGACAGTATATAAATTAGACTTATTTTAAACTAAATAATGATATTTTTGTAAGTAAGTAACAAAATACACTACAGTTTAGAAACATAGACCTTGCACGTTTACTGACTCATCAGTTTAATCCTAATACACTCATAAAGCAGTGTTTCTTTTTTTTGTCTTCCCACAGTCCCACCAAACAATTCCACCGTTTTTTAAAAAAAAAAAGATCATCTACTTCAGCAATCAAGCATCCCTTGGTTGGGAATCTCTGACTTAAATAACATAGCTTTTAAACAACAGCACTCACTGGTGGCAAGAAACAATAATGCATGTTTCCATGCGGTTACAGGACATCTTCTCAGTGAAGGTCTCTCTTTTGTGCCAGGACGAGAATCTCAGCCCTGTCGTATTCCCGTTTATATGCGTCAGGTTTAAAATCTCCTTCCTGCAGTATAAGATTTAGCTATTTTTTCCATTGTCCATCTCCCTCTGTGGTTATTTTCAAAAATGCAGAAATCGGTGTGGTTTTAGGTCAGCGCCTAAAGAGAAACTGCATCCAATGCTTCTGGATGAGAGATAGACACGTCCACCAAACTCTCCGTCCCGAGGAAGCATAAAAAAGTGTTCGTGAATTAAATGAATCTGCAATATATTATGTTTTATTGCACTACACTGCAGATAATGCTGCAGGCTCTTTGCAGAATTTTGTAGTCAGTAAATTATAGCCTATATAAATGAGAAAAACTAGAGTCGTGATTAAGCAATAAAAATAATCCGGACCGGTCTCCATTTCCTTTCTCCGTCTTTACAGACCCTTTCACACATTAAACACGGTAAATTGCTGAAAATAATGACCATATTTACTATTAACATAACACATGTACACGGTCAACAACGTTCTGGTGTTTTACGGTTAAGAATTGAAAGACCAAGTCACTACAGCGAGACTGGTTTGTGAAAATGGAAGGGCAGTACTGCAGGGTCATTGTGTTGCAATTTTCATTCTGAAAAGAGGGAAATTACTGAGACATTTTCAGTAAAGAGAAAGTGCTTCCGTTAACCCCGTGCTATAAAACGCAAATTGGCAGCGCAGAAACGTATTGTTCCCATTAAAAACCTTAAACAAGGTTAAAGGGCCAATCATACAAACACATTTCCTTGATATTAAAAACTCAATTTGTTGTGTGCTAATGTTAGTTTCCAAATACCATTAAGCATTTGAGTTTTAGCTTTTTTAATTCCATTCAGCTAATCTTTGGGTCTGGCGATAGCATTTTTAGCGTAGCTTAGCATAGACCACTGAATTTAATTGGACCGTTAGCATCACGTTCAAAAACGACCAAAGAGATACTTTCGCCTATATGGTTCCTAGTCACACTGGCCTTGAGAATTGCAGCTTTATGTTTTTACACAATGTAACCACGGAAGAGTCCAGTTTTAAATAGGAAAAATATCAAAACTCTTTGCTCATTTTTGAGAGAGATGCTAATGGTCCCGCCAGATGCAAAAGATCTACGCTAAGCTACAGTTAAAGGTCCACCAGACCGGCTGAATGGATTTAAAAACTGTAAAACTCAACCGTTTAACTTTAGGGGAGGTGGAAAATTAGATTATTGTTCAAAAAAAAAATGTGTCGGGTTCCTTTAATGATGATGATCAATAATCACTGTGCCTTCTATAAACCTTTGCATAGGCTGCATATAGTCTTAAATATGCTTATGAGGCATAATAAGTTTGCTGCCGACGTTGGATTACGGCATCGAGGTAGGCAGCAAGTGTTCAGTGACAGTCCAGTTCACAGGAGGTTTCTACACTTTCAGACATGAGAAGGCAGGCGCTTGGCATCTCCATGCTCCTTTGGTCTTGAACAGAAGAGCAAGGTTCTTAAAAACTTGGCACATCAGCTCAGTTATGTGAGGGACCTCACGTAGCACCTCTTTGTCCTTGTGTGTGTAACCAGATGGACTATGTGAGAGTAAAGTACTCCTGAAGGTTCTATACGGGTCATAAATACTGAATAGGAATGTTGAGAAAACCTCCCTAATGTCACCACCAGGAATTTCTATAAACAAGATCAATGCTTGAAGGTGCCACGCGCGATTTTGACAGCATTAGCAACATCAAATACTGGTATGTTTTCACGGCGAGCCACTCACGAACCAGAGAACGAGGGAAATAAAGATCAATTTTAATCTTATTTTTCTTTCACAATGCTAATGAACAATGCTAATTGTTCTCTACTTGAGTTCCCAGCATGCTGACTGGTATTTACTGTTCTACTGTATTATATTTATTGTCATCTGAGTTTTCTATTAAGTGGTCATTTTTCACAGCTCATTTGAACTTGTCATCATTATTGTGGTAGTGTTGATATCCATCTGTGTCTAATATTTAATGGCTCCTCAGTCTGTTAAAATTATTTCGATGAATCCCGCCTGACGTCAGAGCCCTAGGCCAAAGCTTAAATTGCCGACAGGACAGACTGTCCTGGAAAACACTGAGAAAGTTGAGAAATTATCTATGAATTATAGCCATGAGAATCTATCTATCTATCTATCTATCTATCTATCTATCTATCTATCTATCTATCTCTGACTGTATCTATCTATCTATCTATCTACCTCTTTCTGTCTGTCTGTCTGTCTGTCTGTCTGTCTATCTATCTACCTCTTTCTGTCTATCTATCTATCTATCTCTTTCTATCTATCTATCTATCTATCTATCTATCTATCTATCTATCTATCTATCTGTCTATCTATCTATATCTTTCTATCTATCTATCTATCTATCTATCTATCTATCTATCTATCTATCTCTGACTGTCTATCTATCTATCTATCTATCTATCTATCTATCTATCTATCTATCTATCTATCTATCTACCTCTTTCTGTCTGTCTATCTATCTATCTATCTATCTATCTATGACTATCTATCTATCTGTCTGTCTGTCTATCTATCTATCTCTGTCTATCTATCTATCTATCTATCTATCTATCTATCCATCCAGGACTCTATACATACTGAACTTTAGGGTCTCCTACAACCCAAAACATCAGGTTTAATAACCTCCAGTCGTGCAGTCCGGAGGATGCAAAGCAGGAAGTTTCAAACAAAATAGGAAAGCAAACAAAATGGTAACCAAACATTTCTGCAGACTTTTGGCTCCTCTTAAAAATGTGGATTATAATAGAAACTGCATTACACATGCAAATTGGAAAATCTGAGAGATTGTTTAGAAAAATGTGCTGGCTCCAGTGATGGAGGATTATACTGAAATACTAGTGGTTGTGATGTGCTCGGTTACTGACACTGCAAACCATGTCAAGCATTTTCAGAAATGTCAAGTTTTTCTGGAATAATAATAAATCAACTGAAAAAATAATTATTTTTAATATTAAAATGCAGCGACAACTACATAAAAAGCGATTAGTTCGATTTATATCTCACGCTATTATCTTTTTATTTCAATCCCAGCTGTAACTCAGAGAGATAATGCTCAGGTCAGCACGTCTACAAGAAAGACCTGTCTCTTAAATAATAATCCACAGTGACCTGAAGTCATGCAGAAAGAGTATCCCTCCATCCTGTCTTTTCCAATTGATCCAGCAGTGTGGGAGAGGGCTGGCCTGCTTCGACAGGAAGAGTCTGAGTAAACTGAAAAAGAGACTTCAAGCAGACATGAAGTCTATGGGAACTTTTACTTTAACATCACAAATTAGAACAAAAAAAAATCTATAAAACTGGTGCCAGACTGCACGCCTTTATTGGCAAAACTAAATGAGACAGGGTGGATCACTGGAATATTTCAATGATGTGTAATAACCACGAGCTCCTTTATATTTAATAATGAGAACACAATCCTGTGATCACGGTTTCATGCAGGCTGTTGCTTGAGGTCACATTAATTCATACTTCTGTGAGCACACAATTAAAAGGCGTACTCAAAATAAATAAACAATAAAAAAGCATTCTCCAAAGAATTTCTGCTGTTTTGACAAATAACTTGGCTCCCCAACAAAAACACAGCATGTCTAATAATGCCTCCTTACTGGTCCAGCGCAAATCTGTCAAGTCACGGCCTCACAGTTCTCCAACAAACAGCCAACAAACATTTTTTTCTCCAACAGAAACATTTCACATTCAATTGCTATCCAGCGTTGGCAACACATTTGTGAGTTACGTAAAATAAAATGTACAAAACAATAAGATTTAGAGGAAATTTTTGTTAATATGTCTAATATTCTGGCTGATACGTTATTACTGCTATTATTATTACGGTAATATTGAAATAATCATATTATCCCCCTTTAACTAGGTAATCACTACACACTACATTAACACCATGTTCAATAAGTATTTTTAATTGACGATAACCGAAATTAAAATGTGCAAAGAAATGCTTCATTATCGACACAATTTCCAACTGCTAAGGAAAATAACATCTTCATAGACCAATATACATATCATATACTAGTTAAGGGTATGAGTACTTATGCAATGAAGTCTTTTTATTTTTTAAATTTTGAATCTTATTAATTTTTTTTTGCTGTACAGTCATGGTGTAGGGAGTAGATTGATGTGGAAAAAAGTAACAAAATGTGGAAAAAAATGAATGCATTTTTATAAAGTGCTCTGATTGTTACTATTCAGATTCAAGTGAGTAAAATCCAGGAGGACAACACAAACAATATTTCCTCGGTCAAAAACATCTCCACATAAACTCCCTTAAAATTGGCCGACCATGGATAATTGTGCTCCTTATTACAGTAAGCCCTGTTGTGGCTATGTAAATGGGAGCAAATTGCCTCCAGATGAGAGATTAAAGCCTACAGAGTGGATGACAGTCCCCTGAGTGCCACTGAAGGAAGGACAGATCCATTTTTTCCTGATTGTGATTGCGCCTCGTCCCCTGGGCCATAACCAGGCCTGTACAGGAAAGAGCCAAGGTCCTGTCACCACAACAACTCACTCTGACTGGGGCGTCTGGAAGCGTATGTTAATTAACGCATGTGCAACAGATGAAGGTATATACGGCGAGGTGGAGGTTTAGCGTGGGCGTAGTTTATCATCTATATAAAACATTTTCGACATGAGTTAAATTAACGCACTGGATTAATTAATGTATTAAATCTTGTGATTCTCATTGGTCAGTGGGTTTAAAAAAATAAACATATGAAATGCCTAAAACGCTGTGTAATGTTTAACATATGTTAACTATGAACCATATATATATATATATATATATATATATATATATATATATATATATATATATATATATATATATATATATATAATGAAATGGAAGTAAAGATGAATGAAAACAGTTTTGCAAGCTAATAATTTCCATATACAGTAACATGAAAGTGTGGAGCTATTTTACCAATTTATTTAAGATATTAAAACTTATATAATTATATTAAGCATTATATTACTAGGAAGCACAAAGGAAGACCTCACTATAATGCATTGATATTAATATGATTAACATGAATAATTATTTATTTCACGTTTATTTTACTATTCTTAATAATCTGTTTTACTTCATGAACTATTTTAAACTAAATTATTGAAATAATCTATATTATAAATAATCTATGGGTGGGTTAAGGTGTAAGAGACGGGTCAACAGTGTAATTAGAAATATACGTTCAGAAATGAATTACAAATGTTTTTGAAAAAATAAGTGCAATGTAAATACATGCATGTACACAGTAAGTGCATTGTGCCAAATCATTAATTTAAATGTAATTACATAGTAATTAAGGCCACCTAATGCAATTATACATTTAAATACCAATATATTAATGGTCACATCACCTCTCATATTAAAAAATAAATGTAAAAAAATTTAAAAGAAGAAACGGAACAATGTAAAATCACAAATATATTATATGTGTATATTTTAGAGGCTTAGTTCTCCCCCAAAAAAATAAAAATCAGTTGTTCGGTTACACACATCCTTAAAAATACATTTTGTTTATAGCAAAAAAAAAAACATACAGGTTTGGATTAATGTCAATTTTCTATCCCTTTAAGTGTGTGGCTATAAATGCATTCATAAGATGTCATTTGGCGGGAACCTTTCGGGAGGCGTAGCTGTGTGCGTGTCGACTCATGTTTTCTGTTAGTTCTGCTGACAAAAAAAAAAAGGTGATGCCTGTGGAGACGAGCGGACATGTTTGTTGTAGTACATAAGTGGAGTGTCCTTTTGAACCAACCGGACGGGACGATGCCTGCGCACAGTTCAGATGAATCACAACACAGAAACACAATATGCGCTAAACGTTCTGTGGCTGGAAACCTTACTCTGTGGCCGGTGGATCACGAGCAGGTGTGCTTAGGCTTTAAAGAAGGAACACTCCGTACTCGTCGCAGGCCGGAGCAGGATCAGTTAACAGAGGCGGCTCAGGTGTTTACTTTGCCAGCAAATCCGTCAATGGAGCTTGAATAAATAGCCGGCACTCCACGTTATGGAGGCAGAGGAAGAGCGAGCAGACACAGATGGTCAGCCTCAAGTATTATTTTGCTGTAAGTGTTGACGGAGAGGAAGCACCTGCAGACACGCGTGCCGTCGCTTCTGTCACTCTTTCTCGCTTCTCTTCCCCTATTTGGCTGGTCTTTCCCGACTTTCTTCAACTTTTACGTCTTTACGGTATACTTCTCTGTGCTGTCTGAACCCCATCCTCTTTTCTTTTCGTCGCGGTTCTTTTATTGTCTGCGACAATACTGGAGGATTTTCAGTGATCTTGCCTTTTAAACGTTTGATCTCGACATTTTCTTTTTTTTTAGTCAGGCCTCATGTACTTTAGACCCATGCTGTGTTTCACTTAAAAGTATGTGATATAAAATCAAAATTTTATTTATTATTTAGAAAATACATTTTCTATTTTATTATATCATTATTCCAGTCTTCGCATGAAACTTTGCTTTTTAGATGGATGGATAAATTTTTTTATGTTTTAATGTAATTATACTATTATTAAATGATATACTAATATTAAATATTTCGGTGAAAACCATATTTAAATTTAATTTTCAGAATTAAAAAGGTCAAAAGAACATTTATTTGAAATGTAATACATTTATGTAATAAACAGTTACATTTATGTGAAATTCATTATAATTAATAATGAATATAAATGCCTTTACTGTCATGTTTGATTAATTTAATGCATGCATAAATAAAATCATTCATTTCTTCAAATAAAAAACATTTTAAATTAGTATGTGTGTATATACTTTCTAGTTTTATATTTTTGTTTTGTTTTTAGACAAATGTGTATTTATTATTGGATTTTAATATTACGCAACATTATGCAAAAGGTACATTTTCTTAAAGATCTCTACTGATGTTATGCAGAAATCACCGAAAAAGCTCAAAGAAAAAAAAAAGAAAAAAAGAGATACAATAAAAATGCATGGGTTTGGGTTTGGAAACTTGGGATGCTACGATTTTCATTGAATTATGTGCTGTGGTCTATGGCACTGCATTTATTTCACGAATGAATCCGCATATTTCACTCGGATTGCTCAAAGTTCTGGCTCAAGAATCTTTAGCCCATTTATGTGTCTGCTCTCTACGTGGAATTTTCTTTTTTTTTTTGAATCCCGGCAACATCACAAGTGCTCTTAGAGGGAGCATTGCCAACAACATCTTCTGACATAAGATCAGATGACCGAAATATCCAACAAAGCTGGCACGATCCTCGCTTTTAAAAACAGACATAGGAAGTTCACCCTACCAGGAAGCTGGACTGTGAATTAACACAAAAGCCTCAAAAATATTCCAGCCCCACTGTCCTGACCAGAGGGACTGAGATCCAACGCAAACATGTAGAACCAAAATATAAAGTTACGCCAAGGGATAGAGAGACAATGTACACGAATACAATGAGGAAGGAAATGAAAGATGGCATGTCCCGTGACCCCCCGAAAAGAAAATGTATTAACACTCGGATGAAACACTATGCAAGCGCACGCTGCAGATGACACCGGAGACAGGAAGGTAAAAAAGACAGGAAATGAAGAAAATAGAATGGCTGCGGAATTAGCAATGAACGAATGAAGCTGCACATTCGGTAAAGCAATCAAGGAAGGTATCGTGAGGTGACTGTGGATGTATTTAACAGCACGACCCCGATGTTCAGACCATCGCTCAAACTACAATTATCCTTGAGAGAAATATCACAGCTCAATCGCGGCTTTCAGACTCGAAACTTTAACTTCGTTCAATGGTTCTCAAACCACTTTTGATTCAATTTGGGGTAGAGGCGTTTTGGAAGACAAATTTAGGTAATGAAAACCTTTCTCGAATGTTTCTTAAACGTAGAAATGTCTAGTTTTCTTGCCGTGGTTATGACGTTGTTCTAAGACGGTTTTCTCTTTAACGTTAAAATAACGTTATGTGTCAAATATTACAAATGAAACAGCGGCAATATGTGCTACGGGAGTGGAGTCTCTAATTCAAGTTTAAATTAGTAACGTCTCTAATTTTATTTCTAATTTATTTCTAAATTAATTGTAAGTCTGATCTGCTCAGTATAATACAGTAACAGTATAATATTAATTTAAGTAATATTATACGTAAATTATTATAAATATTTGGTACAATTTTTCAATAACTGCTTTCTTCGGTGCCATTCTAATTTGATGCTCAAGAAATGTATAATTGTTAAAATTATTATCATTGCTAAATACAGATACGCACAAAACACTGATCCCCAAATGTTTAAATTGTATACTGTAGTAAGCGTATGTGTTCTAATCCAAAAATGAAAATAATGCATTGTACATTGTACATTGCTGTCGTCTCATGTTCAGCATACCCCCTTAGAAATAAAGGTACAAAGACTGTCACTGGGGTGTTACCTTTTCTGTTTGTCCTAAAGGGTCCGTTTTGGTACCTTAAAGGTACAAAATAGTACTTAAAGTGTACATATTTGAACCCAATAGGTACAAAAGTGTACCTTTTCTGAGATTTATAATCCTCATCACACATTACACATCAGTTATTCTTTATTTTGCTGACGCTTTTTACATTTTCACCGATACAACATGAGTAAGCACCTTGAGTAAGTCATGCTGATGGTACGCTAACTCATATATCAATTCTGTGTACCACAAAACCACACCACAGACATAAAAACCCAACCGACAACTGACTTTTCAGTTACCGGATATTTCTCTTTTACCGCTAAGCCAGACCACCCACATAAACCAAAATAAAAAGTGGCCATTGCACGTCAAATACGAACGACTTATGAATGAAAAAAACGTGGCGAGGTAGCCCTTTAAACCTCAGCCGCCATTACAGACACATCATGAGGGTGACACGTAAGCTTATACTGAGGACGGCATACAACAATGACACATGGAAGAATTTCTCCAAGTGCCTGACTCAACATATTTCTGGAACGCTCCACCCGACGCGAGAGGACAGGAGAAGACATTTATAAATGGTCTTCGCAACCACATGGGCAATATTTACTTTCTCGTTCCGTTTGCTTTTCTCCAGAAACGGTTAACGGTGGCAGAGCAGATGAGACAGAAGGGACGGGTGAGACGGCGGCACAAAGGAGACATCTCTCCCTTGAGAAGACAAAAAGAAACGCATGGGAGGGAGGGAGCATTATTCAGCACAGCCTCTGTCCTAGTCCGTTGGGAACTGCATTTCATTCCAGCCAGGGGCAGAAGGTGATCCGAATGCAATGCAACGCACCAGTTAGCAGTAGGTGGCCGCTCTGGATGGCAAAGGGTTTAATAGAGATTCAGTATCAGAACCAAAATAGCCTCGGCTGGTTGGTCTTATCCAAACGGGACAGCATCCTTGCAATTAAAATTCACAAACCGAAGACTAATGCTTTGTGTTTTAGCACTGGAAGAGTGCAGCTTGTATACTGGAATAAGAGCGTGTCTTTTTAGGTGCATCGAACGATCTTCGAACTTTTCCATCAACTAAGCTTGCACATAAGTAAACCATTTAAAGGGTTTTTCATGCCACTGAATTTAAAATATGCTTTTTAAGACTATAATGCAAAGCATCTGTGCATTTTGGCAGTAGGTTGTCTCCATATAGTCATTTAAAGTGCTAAATTCAATAGCATTTATTTGACTGGCCACAAAATGTTGGTGTTCTGTAACAAACCTCAGCGCTCGAGAGGGCCATGTGTTATTGTGCAAGTACCTTTAAGCTCAGCAAAACTCTCTTCCAGATATGGGTGTAATAATACATAATGAAATAATGATATAATACTTAATGTCACATACTTCCTAGCCATATAGCATGCAAAAAATGTGTGAATGCTCATAAAACAGTGGTCAAAAAGTACCCAGATGACATTTTACTTCCTATAGATTCTGAAGTTTATATCCAATTACTATCCCATGGACCACGGGAGAAAAAGGGCAGTAAATACAACACACGCATTCTGTATAGAACTTACTATTTTAACTGGCATTTTCTGTGTAAAGTCTAAAAAATAAATCAATGCAAAATGCTTGATGGCAAACATGTTGAAGATGAACCAATAAGCTGTTGATTTAATTAATTGATAAGCAGTTTATTCAGCAGTCATTTCTACTTTTAAAGCGAATAATGAAAGATGGAAATGCATTTTGCAAAAAAAAATTGTCCATCCAAAAAGTCATGTGACTTTGTGCTATGGGACATCATAACTGGACTAGCCAATGGACCTCGTTGCACAGCATCTGAAATGTAGTCATTATTCAGTATAGTCAGTCTTCTCTGAACAAAGCCTATTGTCTAAATATTACAGAATAATTGCCTCCCAAAACTCTTTTACACAACTGCGTTACAAAACAGCTGCATCCACATACGAAAAGCAATGTTTCGTCTAATTTATTATAAACACTGAAGGTCACTGAAACGCAACATTTTTGAAAACTCAAAAACCAGTTTGGCTTCTCTGCCTATTGAAAACTTTTACAGGCATCTGATTGGCCAACTTGGCATTAGGGTTTAGATTATAAACCTGTTGGTTTGGCATGATCTTGACGATGCTTCAAAGCATGCATTTGCGTTTTCTTGCGGACATTTTTTTGAAAAACAGAAACTCTGTTTATAAAAACACCTGCGTACATGTAGGTCTTTCTTAGTGATATTTGCAGTGTCAATTTATCAGGAAGTGACAATTTTGTACTGTTTGACTGCTGGATGGAAATGTGATTTGCAACATTTTATATATATATATATAAAAATATATTTTTTCTCAACTAATGATATGAGGAGGTGAATCGGGTGTATTAGATGAAAGGAACACTTCACATTTTTTGGCTCATTCTGCAACAATAAGTTGTAATGATAATAAGTTGAGTTTTATCGTTTTGGAATCTAATCGGCCGATCTCCAGGTCTGGCGACAGCACTTTTAGCGTAGCTTAGCACAGATCATTGAAACTGATTAGACCCGAAAAATCATGTTCAACTTCCTACGCTGAAATAACGGTATAGTTCCTAGAAAATCCTGATCGGCCTAGAAAATCGCAACTTTTTACATTTTGGCCTGTCTCAGTACACAATCTAACTACAGAAGAGTCACTTTTTAAATAACTCTTTGGTCATTTTTGAACGCGATGCTACTGGTCTAATCAGTTTAACTGATGATGCCGAGCTATGCTAAAAGTCACCAGACAAAGAGATTAGATGAATGGATACAAAAACGGTAAAAAAAAAAAAAAAAAAAAACTCTGTGTGTAGTCACTGTTAAATAAACTCATGTCAAAGGAGATGAAAGTAATAAAAAATACAGTAAAAAAACTAAGAAAAACAAAAAAGATCTTGCTGTAAATGGCACACACCAGTCTGCAGGAAGCGTCAATGAACAGGACATTTTCGGTATATCTTTTCTAGTCTTTTCTGCATTTTGAGTATGAATCATTGGCCAGAAAGAAGAAAACCCCAAATAAAGTTAAAGGTGTTTTTCCAGATATTGGCGTTGCGGAAATATTGTTATCGTGAATTCTTTAATACGTGATAACTGTGTAGTGCGATATCTAACTTGCAAGCCTGAGATTGTGCCGCTTTTTTTTTTGTTTCCACATTATGTTACACAACATAGCATAAAATTGAATTTGCATAGTTACATACTTATGTGTAATACCATGTAATTTGGTTTAAAGAAACCATTTTTCGTAGTTTAAAGAGCCGATTATCCAACTTTGGAAATGATACAGAAACTCCCTTCCCTACACAAGTAATCATTACAAAACTGCTTCATACATATCCTTCTCAAATAGAGAACAGGAGATTCAAAAAAGGAACAGGAGATGAACGTATTGCATAAAAGTAATACGAATATCAAAATTTTAAGTTTTTGCTATATCGTTTTGTCAAGACGTTTACATACGCACACTCTAAAACGTCAAAAATTGTACGCCAGTTTACTTTTTTAATCACTATTTTTAAAAAGTGTATTTATTTCGATGAACCGAACTTCAAATGATCAAATGATCCATTTTAAAGAAACGTTGACCTCATTTTATTCATTTGCTGAGCATTCAGATGGAAAGATTTCCGTTCATAAGCGCTTAACGAAACCTTTTCTTTACAATAATCGCCAGCATCAGAAACAGTCGGTGTGCCAACTTCCTGCAGCTCCCGAAATAAAATAAAAGTTTTGCCGCGAGCACAAGAAACAAGAGCAGGCAGACACACTCTGACGCAAGTGAATGGAGGCGTAAGTCGTTTGTGGGGTCCGGAAGAAGTGTGTGGTTTTGCTTTTACTACACCCAATAAACCTTGTTCTGACCTGCTGCTAGTAGGATTAATATCCAATGACAACAGGCAATTTGCACTCTTTTAATGTTCGCCTCTGTTCTTTTTAAGCTTCGTAATCGCAGCAAACCGTTATCTTCTCGGCTGCCTTCTTGGATGCGTGGTTTTTACATTCGGCTGAAAGATAACGTGAGCGATAAAACTGTCGAGGTCGAGGCACTTCCACAAAAGAACCGTAACGGTGTTCGGCTACACCTGATAAACAGGTGCATACGAAGACACATCAAAGCCCGTTTATATAATACCATTATTCGAAGCACGCTGCTTTTATGTTGCAGAGGGATATATGAGAATGTAGAGGTGGACCCTCCTGCCAAAGTTTTACTTTTTCACGAGGCGCGACGTTTTACCTTAAACTGTGATCTTCTTCGAACCGAATAGTCTGGATGGACACGGACGGTGCGCAATTTTTGTTTTGAGACCGGCTTAATGCTGCCCAATTGGTTCCTCGTTGTCTTCCACAGCAGCATATAAAGGCATAATAATACTGTCTGTCGATTTTGGCACTCGTTCATCAGTGAGTGAGTGTCACACATGCCTGTGGGTGAAAGGAGGCGATGCAGTTCGTCACGTTCCGTTTCATGACTCAACGCTTTCTCTTCCAGCACTTCAAAAAGGGATCAAGTTATAGAGGCTGTTGTAAAAACAGCCGTCTGGAGGCTTTACTGGAAGCCGTGTCAAAAGTAAACCGACTCTATTCATTAAGCCGGTCCTGACCGTAAACCGCACGTACGGTGGACACGTTCAAATCCTCCTGATTCCCTTTTTAATTAAGGACGCCTAATCGCCCCCTGATACGAACGCGCAACGCTTTCACGGAACGCTGAACACGCAGGCTCGCGCTCACGTAAGGGTCACCGCGGACCCTAAACGGGTCTTTTTCAAAATCGTTTTAAAACGCAGAAAGATAAGCTACCGCTCTAAGTAACCAACGAATGAAAAGAACGCCAGACAGGCGATCAAACGAGTCGCCTCGTTTCTTAATCCGCTCGTTAAAACAGACCGCTGGTTTCGTGATCACGTGTTTCTGCAGGTTAAGCGTAAAGATAGGTCGGCCCGCGTGCTCACCTGTGCAGGTAAAAGGCTCAACTGGACCGCAGCGGCTATTTGTAACAGTGAGGTCAAATAACCCATCTCGAAAGCCAAAGCGAGTCTAAGCGTAGATGAATCCAGACAGCAGTCCATCCGAATGGCGATGTCAGTATGGAAATGTCACCGTAAATCCCTCGTTCGGCGGTAAAGCGCGCGTCGCTTCCTCAAAGACGCCAAATGAAACGAAACGATCAACGTTGCTGATTTGCGGTTTCATGGGCTGTCTGTGGTGACGCGTCGCTTAATTGCATCCAATCTACATCTCCCTCGGCGAGATGCAGGCGAATGCCACCGGCAAAAAAAAAAAAAAATGTTTCGGATAGGTCCTTATGAAGTTTGTTTTAAATTACAGCTTGCGGGTTTGAGTCGTCCTCGCGCGCCACCGGAGCTCCTAGCGCGAGGTTCCCGCTCACGCGTTTCCCAAATAAGAGCGGCACGCTTCCATATGACTACCTTTCAACAAGTTGATCATTTAAATCTCCTCCTCCTGAAGCCTCGCTCATGTTCATACTGTCCTCCCACTGCCCTCCCCTCCTACTACTCACATCTCACACTTTGTTTCATTTTTTTTTGTCACTGATTATGCCGCAAAAAAGAGAAAAACTGTGAAAGTGCCCTGTAAAAAGCGGTAACTTATAATTGTTATATTACGGATTTATTTCTACCTGGTTTTATCCCTGGTTTCGTTCTATTGGTGTATTGTAAAATAGCCTATTTTGGTCAGTTCGGTGATGTTAAATCACATTTTGAACATTGATCATGCATATGGTAACATCTAAAATGTACATTATGTCAGCGTTTTATTTATATTTAATAATACAATCTAATGATATAAAGGTTATCGCTCTCAGTGCATAAAAGATCTTTACGATAAATATTGTTTTGTCAACAACATTGCATCAACAAGAAGCAAAATATTTTACGACACATATTCGCTTAGTTATGAAAATGTAGCGTGTTAAGTAATGTTAAAAATGTTTTAGTAAACGCTAAAATTCTAATGGTTTAAGAAAATTGTAATGTTTCACGTTTATCGTGAAAAACAGTGTAACTCTTCTAAATTAGAGAAAATGACATATCTAGAAGATAACATTAAATATGCTTTACATGCTGTTAGATTTACTGTATATTGTAAGTTGCAGTAATAAAAGGGTAATAGTATTCAGGAAATTCAGATTGTATTTTGGTACCTGATTTGAAATTAGTATAACTTTTTTAAAATGCAAAGGAGGACATTTTAAGTTGTGAATCTTAATAGCTACTGCACAAAATATTGCACAATATTCCATTATTACCCTCATGCTTCCTAATCTCTCCAGGCATAAAGCACTTGAATTTGACATAGCCATTCTACCAGCAAACACGTGAAGGAACCAATATTCCACAATCCAGACGCACGCTTTCATCAATAATGCCGTCATTGAAAAAATATTATAATAATAAAATACAATTAATAAAATAAAAGACATAGTTGCAACACTGTACCCTCGTTGTTTAAAAAAAAAAAACGCATTTCCCCTTTCATTCCCCTCTTCATGCTGCATGTTTGGCCGTTATTATCATGTCATGAAACAATACCCAAACTTTAAAGTATGCGTGTTGATGTCCACCCAGATACGGTTTATGCGGTCGAAAGCAGTATTCTGAGCAAATCTGTATGGGGTCCGCAGTCACTCAGACCAGAAAAAGCTCAAGCTCAGAATAGACACCCTGAGAAACAAACAGACTTTCTCTGTATTATTTTGAAGTAGCCTGCATTTATAGGAAAGAAGACACGTGAGACTGTGTTTCAGTGGAGATGTGCTGTTCCGTGTTCTCTCGCCGTGCATGCGTGCCTTATTTATTAGCGTGCGGTTTAAGGGCCGTGTTACGGGTTGAGCTGTAAGGATTCTTTCCTTACTAACACAACGTTTATATACAAGCGTGTGGTGTTTGCAGTAGTGCTGGAATGCACGGGCTGGAGATTCTTCAGTTTCACTGCATTCTTCACGCCATGTTGACTGACAAGGCCTCTATGCGCTGTTGTAAAGAGCACGCTTTGCTAGATGGTATCAGCAAACAGCACTTACTCACCAACGCCAAACCAAATGGAAGAAGATTTCAGCCCCGGAAAGGCTTTGGCACGAATTATGCTTGATTTAAAATCAAAAGAGACCATTTCAATTCTATGATATTCTCGTAGTTATAGTACACACACAAAAAAAGGGGTTATTTAGCATTCTTTGCGGTAGTCGATGTGCTAGATGGCACCTATAAAGAACCTGTAATGGTTCTTAAGCAGGTTTTTGGGGTGTTTAAGGTGTTAAATAGCATCTGCAATGACATTGGTTCCCCCTATGATTACAAGCCAAATAACCACTTGCAGGTAAAAGTTTTATCAATCAGAAAGTAAAAACATAATTCAAAAAGCTGCACAATTTGAGATATCATTCATGCCCAGAATAAATGAGTTCACCCAAATAGGAAAATGTTGTCATATGTTCACCTTTATGTTATTTCAAACACTCCAAATTAAGATATTTGTAATGAAACCCAAGGGTTTTCTGTGTCTTGATTGAAAGTCTAGATTACTTAAAAGAGTTAGATACCCTAAACGATCAAAAGAAAAAAAAAAAACAATGCTTGGACATCAGGTTTTTTGAATGTTTTAATAAACTTTTAATGAAGAGACAAAACCTCTAATGTTTCATTAAAAAACCCCTATTCTTTTAAACATAATTAATAATTATTTAATTTAACTCATTTTGTCATACGACGCTTTCAGTGAAGACAGAACTAGAGATCTGTTTCTTTTTTCACACCAACATCTGTGCTTTTCATTAGACTCGCTGCTGAGTTGTTGAAAGGTAAATTGTAAAACAGGAAAAGATGTTAGTTTTGAGGGTTTCTGGATGAATTTTGCCTGTCTGCGCTCATCATTTACCACGCTAATATGCTGGTTTAGGGAATGTGGATCATATAATTAGGATAAATATGCTTTTTTGTATTTTTTTGATCAGCAAAGGCACGTCAGCAAAGGATCAAGATCAGCAAAGGTACAAAAAAAATCTTTATTGGATATGATCTTTTTAAGTAACTGAAGGTTGAGTGTTTTTCTATGCGCTGTCTCATCCATATTTGCTCACATGTGAATGTGTCTATTTGGATTGGAAAAACACCTCTTTCAGTGTCATCAGCTTTAAGCGTCAACCGTTCTTAACTTGACTTAGTGAAGAAAACCACATTACACTGACGTATTGAACTCTCAGTACAGAAGATCCCTCAAGGGAGTTTAATTTCATTGCCTATTTAAAGTGTCGGGTTCATATTTTGGTTTTGGGAGTCGCAAACTTCTGGTTGACATCCATGCAAGGTCAAAAACACTTTAATTTTCTTATAATATGCATTTATTTCTACCTTATTTGTTCAAGGACTCCCAAACGATTCATTCAGTGATTAATGTTTCTAAAATAGATCGATTTCATTGAAAGCAGTGTTTGTAAACTTTTTAATGCTACAAAAGCGGCACCCAGCGGCAACGATTGGATTAGCATTTTCCTTCGAAGATCAGCAAGTGGGCGGGCAATATGCTAATGCTTCACCATGACGTCGATACGAAATGGCTTGAGTTTTGTTTCAACGATTCAGAGTCGACTCTTTCTTTTGAGAGAAAATAACTCTATAAACAGCGCACTTTCCGATTTAATGCTTTGCTGGATTTTTTTTATTCACCATTTTAAACATGGCACAATGGAAAACTGATCTGGTTGATCTAGTTCGGTTTTAGGGTCCTAAAGCAAAACCAGAAGCATTGAATCAGATCTTTTGAATCCTTCCCGTTGAAAGAGACAACAAGCAGGCAGTCTTTTTTTTTTGAAAAGACGCTTGTGAACTTCAGCTCTCACGTTTATTTTACTATCAAAAGCATTTCAGCGGGGATCTCAGCGTAATGGATGTGCTTGACTGCATATTCCCCTTGGATTTTCATGATTGTAAAACGGGAATGCACGATCTACATTAAGGTTTATCCAGTCATCATTGTTTAGAAGGTCTGATTTCCTCTGAGGAAGGTTCATTTTACGCATGGGAACACTAATCTGGGTCGACATGATAAACATTGTAACGAAATTACCGGATATCATGAAGCTTCAAGGTATTCAGCAAGCTTCATTACTGCAGTGCGTTTTGGAGATTGCCATTACAGTGGACCATCTGGACAGCACCTCACCCGGATATTACACGCATCGACTTCCTGCAATTGACCGGGTTCGGTCACGTCTGCCCTCCGTCTCTCCACCTGCTGTTTTCAGCGTGAGCGTGAATAGGAGACCGGGCGGTCCTGGAAGTGGCCCGGTCATGAGTAAAATCCCCGTCTTTATTGTTGCTGAAAATGGCTTCAGTATTACAGCAATAGTTTTGTATTTTTCTTTGTATCGCTTCCTATTTACAAGACCGAGGTGACAGCGTTCCTCGCGTCTTGGAGGCAGACAGGTGTTGAGCAGTTTCCTCGGGCATTCCGCTCTATTGTGTTGGAAGGTGATTTTTGTGTTTATTTAGGAAGTCCCCCTCAACATATGCAGAGGGTCTGACGTGCTGTTATTGTCTCGTAATGATGCGTCACGTGGCACTGTTCGTTTACGTAAACACAAGCGCAGTCGTAACATCTTTCAGGTGTTCGGAAGTCGACTGCCACTGTTTTTGCCTTTTCCTTGAAAGCTTCCATTTTAAAATAAGGCTGTTTTGGTCATAATCACCCGTCCTTTATGTACAGTATGAGACACATCTGATATAAGCACACAGTATGTGTTTCACACGTAGGAAACAAGTTTTCTCATTATTAAAATATCTAAATATAATTTCATTTTCCTGTCTTAACTACTTTTTTTTATGTAGTTATTGTAGGAAAATGAATAGTTATTTAACAAGGAGGCTAACTACTTTTGAACTGAATGTAACATTTGTGTTCATCAAAGAATCCTTACCAACGATTCAAAACTATAATAATAACAGGTTTTTTTGAGAAACAAATAAACAAATAAAATCATGCAACTCTAAAGGCTGATGTAATAACTGCAGAAAATTCAGCTTTGCCATAACAGAAAGACATTAAACATATATTAAAACATTTCACATTATTACTTTTGAATGAATCTTTGATCAAATGAATGAAGCTTTAGTAAGCATGACAGACTTCCTTATCAAAATATAAAAAATACATAAAATACTTATCAATCACAATTGTTTTGTTTTGATGGTGGTGTATATTTACTTTTGTATTAATAATGTACTATAAACAGTAGAAATGATAATATAAAAATAATTGATGACTTATTGTGACATAGCATTCATGGAAAATACTACTTATCAGACACATTCATTAAAAATTTCATTAAAAATGTAAAAACTAATTTCTATACAGTGGATCCGTTGAAAACCCCCTTTTTTTAATTAAATGTTCAATAAACCCACAGTTTTCCTAAATATCGGAATAAAGACATACAGAAACACTATAAATGTGAGTAAATGAGGATGAAATGATCCCTCTAAACCCACATTTTCATATTCAAATAGCAAATGTATTTTAAAATCTTTGTTTAATGGTAGTATTCCCACATACAGATGCTGCAGGGCTGCAGCTAATAAAAGGTAGGTTGCGCCGCTTAATTATATTTGTTTTGAATGACATTAGCAAATGCAAGAGTCATACAGAAACATTGTGGTCTTTAAAACTTCTGCTCTGCTGGAGCAGCACTGTTTATTATTGCAGGGCAATAATATTTCTTCTCTCTGCTAATAAGTTTATTCTTCCCCAGGGTGAAATAGAAGACTTTTAAAAGGTTTGTATGCTAACATTTCTAACCACGCGCACATCCTGGGTTATGATCGAAACAGTGATGCATTAAAACATCCTGCCAGGTATGACAAATTATTTCAAATTTTGCATGTATAGTTTAAACATATGTCGAAGGTTTAAAACCAGACACGCGGAGCTTATGTTTTTGCTTTTAGACTCAGATTATTACATTACTGTAAATGTGAAGGAACTCTGAGGGATGAGTTCAAATTCAACCTAACCTTTACTGTGTGTGAATAGTTTTTCCCCTTTGTCATTTTTTTTAATTTTCATACTACAATGTTCTTATTTCCTGTAAGGGCTTGTTGGTCCAATTTAAATGTTATAATATAATGTTTCTTCTGCATGACGAAACCCAAAGAAATTCAGTCGCTCCTCATAGGAAGCTGGTCTAATTATTCCACAAACGCTTAGGTTAATCCGTATAAGCACAATGTAAGGTTAAGGGACGGCTGTCAGGATGAGAGCCTCAGCGTATCCCGTTACGAGAGTTTAAAGTAGGACATGCCAGAGGCGAATGCAAGGTGAAATCCATCCGCTGGAGTTGTGTTTATATGAACCGCTGCCAAACTAAATTATTTCTTCGAGTTTATTTTTGTGCAGGGAAAGACAACTACCTAAATAGTTATTACCACTGCCTCCAGTTGTAGAACAAGAACGGGGGAAAGGAACAGGGTAGGGGGCGGTCAGGCGGAAAAATATCACGCTGAAGGGAAAGGAGGGGTGTATAGGATGATGGGTTTAGTGCTGTGGAAAGTTAATATCTTAAAACAATACACAGCGCAACCGGACGATGAGAATTTGGCAGCGGCGCAACTCCTCACCGTGGCTGATCTGGCTATTAACGGAGACAAGAGCTTCAGGGCCGTTGTGCACTTGCTGAAACACTGGATTTGATTTCCTCTGATATTGTCTGTTTGTTGTTCTACTCCTGTCTCATAATGGACTGGTCTGGTGCCATGTGTCCTAGAGGGCTGGTAAAGACGACTGGTCCCAGATGGACGTTCACCCTCCGGGAACCACAGTTAAAGACCACCTCTGTAGAGCACAACTTGGTTTTGGCATGGAATGTGGAGGGAGGCTCGATGTAGAAATGAGTACACAGATTAATGCTAATACTTGATCCTATTAGTTCTATCAAGAAATGAATCCAAAGTAGGTTTGTAGCTCATTAGCTGGCCGGAATTTACTGGAATTCCAGAAATGGAATGTTCTACACCTTCTTCATCTCGCGTATGAAATATTAGCTCCTTTATCATGTTTCTCCCACAGATTGTGCCTGGATGTGCCTGGATGATGCCTGATGTATGTCAGTTGGACGGCTCAGTCACATCGCCCTGAATGTGATGTTTGATTTTCCATGACCGGTTCCTTCACATTGTGTAAACAAATAAACAGAGAAGCTCCAGGATGGCGCGAGCGGGATTGTGAGAATGGAGAGGCCTGACCTGTTTCTTTGAGACCCAATGGTTGCAAATGTTTGGTTGTACAATCCCAGTCTCTCCGTGTTTGCTGAAACATGCAGCTTGTATCACTTTTCCTGACTCATGCTGAAGAACCGACATGCAGCGTGCCCCTCCAGTTTCTGAACCTGATCTTAAGAAGGATCTCTCAAAGCGCCCCTATTATGGATTTTTGAACATAACACAGCTCTAAGGGAATGAAAACACCCTGCAATGTTATTGCCGCTCAAAAGAAAGAGTCGACTGTGAATCATTGAAACGAGGCGTTTTAAGCCCTTTCATGTTGACGTCATCATGAAACAGTAGCATATTGCCCGCCCACTTGTGGTCTGAATGAAAATGCTAAATCATTCTCTACCGCTATGTAAAAATGAACCATTGAACAAATGGATGTCAACATGTTGTTTGAAACTCCCAAAACTAAAATATAAGCCTTTCATAACCCATAAGGGGCATTTTAAATTGTAAGAAAAAAAGTGGATAGAATGGTACACCAGAAACATTAAACCACATTCATGTTGCTCTCATGTAGAACAAAAGGAGTTATTGATCCAAATCAATGAGTATTAAAATTATTTGTCCTCTTTGTTTCTGTCTCTGTCATTCTGCTGTAACGCTACACTAAATGCTACATAAAATCTAGCTAGCCAGCTGTGTTACACTCATTCTGAGACTCAGAAGTCGTCTAAGTTTGAGACTCATTACAAAGAATGACAGCCATCTTATCAGAGAAACAGGACATGCCCCGGGGCATAAATCATTATAAAACCACACACACCCCCAGCCTCCTTCCGAATGTAGCACATGCATAAATTGCATATTTCATTATGGCTGAAATGTTTATTTAAGCAGTCTAATGTCGCTCTTTATTAAATTTGATACTACTTCTATTTATTTAGATTTATTTAAATTGTGTGTTTGGCCAGTGAAAAAAAATCTGCTATGCTAACATTGAGAAGACATTTGTTTTCACTTATTATTAAGGCTAATGTTCTGCAAAGTAAAGCTCTAAGAGATTTTCAGACAGGCTGTGATTGAGCTTTTGGAGGGTTTATGAGTTAATCAACCAAACAACACATTTATCAGGCAGGCATAAGAGAGAAGTGGATTGGAGGGCTGACATTCATCTTGCTAAATTACTTCCGAGGAATACAAGGCTATTTTAGTGAAATGTATTTATCCTGCTCCATCAAACCAACCCTGCACCTCCAATATAGAATATGAATAAATTTATAATACCAGGAGAAAACAACACACCCCTGCCTTGAAGAATCTCAAATAAATTACTAGACACATTTTAGTGGTGCTTGCTGGGATTTAGGGATTTTGAGTCCTTAAACCAGAGCTATTTAATTGTGTTCCTGGAGTGCCATGACTTACAGAGTTCAGTTTTAACGGTAGTTTTCAGAATTAGCTAATCGAGAGGTTTGCTGCATTTAACCACAAGTTTCTTGCGAAGTAGGTTTCTCAGGGTATTCTAAAGTGAGATTTCTGTATATGTTCAATGTGAAAGGCACAGAAAACTGCATAAGGAATACATCAATACGTCATGGCATCAAACCTAACCTTCTCTAATATGCGTTGTTCAAAAGTTATCTATGTTTGATGATGTTGAGTTTATTTTTTTCTGGAAACTTATGACTGTAACTTCACTACATTTGAAACACAAATATTGTACTTTTCACTTCACTACATTTCTACCAAGGTCCTCAAAGGAGAAAGTATTTTACTGTTCGCTGTTGTACTCTCAATTGTAAGTCGCTTTGGATAAAAGCGTCTGCAAAATGACTAAATGTAAATGTAAATGTAAATGTACTGTATGTAGCAACTTTAAAGACAGTGGGTGATTTTTTTTTCTTCGCTAAAGAAACAGCTGATAGATCAGTAATCACTCTTGAAGGGTCACATGAACTTCTATTATTTTTGTTTGTTTGTTAATCCCTCAATCAAAGACAACTGATGACAAAATGGAAGAAGACATCTCCTTTGTGCATCCATGGCCATACTTAGACATAAGTATTGAGTTTTGTGAAAAGATTAAAGACGTTTGTTTTTTGTTTGCCAAAAACAAACTATATCACAGCCTTTGAAACCTCGCTGTCCAACCTGCGGGGGGCGTCTACTTAACTTTAATACTCCTAATCCTCCTGTTAATAAGCTCTTTATTACACAGATATTACAAACTAGTCAGTGTATTCAGTACGTTGGTTCATAAGGTATTGCAAGTATAACATATGACAATAATGAAACTATGCATTGACCGGAAATTTACTCATAATACTTAAGTACGTTTAAAAGCAAGTACTTTTATACATTCTCTATACTTTCACTTGTAACGTGGTATTATTTGATAAGTAGTAACTATACTTTCACTCAAGTAATGAATTTGTGTACTTTGTCCGCCTCTGATTAGTGCTTATGTTTGTTTGTGTCTCAGTAAACTCAGTTGTGCACTATTTGGGGACATGATATTGGCATTATCAGTGGAAAATATAGCTTTTTACATATAATTTTTAATCAACTGGTATTACCAGCAATGGACGTGTCAATCTTGGTTTTATTGATTTCTCTACTGGAATACGGTCCACTTGTGCACAACGTTATATAACATGCAGGATTAGAACTAAATTATGTGGCACTCCAGGAACCAAACTGCATACCCTGAATAACCCTAAGTGACGACCAATCCAGCCTCTAGAGGTTTTGGCTCCAGCTGTAATAAACAGGAGTGTTGGATCCAAACTCTGCAGGAAAGTGACCTTGGCTGGACTGGATAAAACTGCACTGTGTGTTATGGACATGAATGGTTACTAGAATTAGGCAACCTGTGGAGAAGTGGTGTGCTATTACTTCTGAACGTGATTTGACTAGCAGTGATTGTCAACTGGTTTGGCCTTGAGACCCAGGTTCTTCTCACGTGGTCACCAAGCCACGAAAACAAAGCAAATTGATTTCACAAAACTGTTTAGGAGCCACCACAGTAATAATTGATACATGGAAACTGCTCCTGAATATTAATATTAATGCAGTACTATTTATTTTTATTACTGTACTTTTATTTTACATGATTCTGATATACTGTCATCGAAAAGTTTGTGCACTATGAGCTCAATATAACATCTGGCAGGACAGGATAGTTTGTTTTTTTTGAAGTGAGATATACCTTATTAGTTACAAAATACAGAAAAACAAAAAACAGTGATAACAATGACACTGACATTAAGCCTATCAACATCTCATCTGACCGCAGCTGAATGGGTACAGTTTTTTTCAGGCACGCTTTTTAACTGTATCTGACAGCTGTGTCAACAGTTTTTATCCGAAAAATATTTAGAATTATGTTTTTTGTTGTTGGTGTTGTTTCTTTGACTGTACACCCCTCAACCCAATCAGAAAGGTCTCGTTCACAACCCACCAGTTGAAAAATGCTGGAATATAGTATTTTGCCTAATGGACCATAAAAAGTGAGAAATACTACCTTTCACCTACACTGAAGTAGGAACCCAGGCCATATCAAAAGTTCAAATATCAGATATACCCAACAATGGGCCCTGTTGACTTGGGCTCGTAAGCATCAGTGCAGAAAATCCTAGAAACCAACCAGCCACACATTAGGAACTGCATAACAATGCACTGGCAACCAGCCAGGACACCCTGGCATTTTAAAAGGCACTCTTGCATTTTTTAAGGTAAGCACAGCTCTGGCAATTTCTTTAGATTATGTGAATACCTGGTTAATTATTATTCTTGAATATAGACCGAATGCACAGACAGTATAAGCATCTTTCTGGCCTGATTAACAATCTGAGAATCTCCAACTGACTGGGCAACCTCGTTCGAGGGATCCCAGCCTAATCCTCCCGGATTTGGGGGATTTTCCCATACCAGATGAGAAGCAGATGTCTCCGTCTCTCCCTCACTCCATATACTTCTTTATCTCGCTCCCAGTTAACTTCCCTCACTTTGTCAATTGTCAGCTTGTGTTGACGTCAAAGCATGTCCCTCTCTCTTTTGGTTTCTGGCTGTCCTTTACCCTTTTTCCTTCATTCACCCCTACACATTTCCTCTCAATTCCCCCCTTCCCTGCATCTGACCGCCTCTCTCACTATCTCGGTCTATCTCAGTCTCTCAGGCCCCCTCCTGAAACAAGTCCCTCAGCCTCCTCATTCCCTGGGGCACGCCGAAAGAACACAAGCACCATGGGAAGGCCCAGAAACCTCGTCACATGACCAGAGCACCCGCCTTTGCGTGGGAGGCACGCAGCGCTGATGGTAAGGTGGAACTGCGAAGTTCATGGACTTCATCCAACAGCTCCTGTACTTTCTCATGGAGCAACAAAAAAACAAGGCAATTCGGTGAAATGGTCTGTTTTTGACAATTCCCTGTTGAATATGTCTGGCAGACTCTAGGTATAAAAAAAAGATCTCTGTGTTTAACTCACGTCAATTATGCTTTTGTAACTATTGTTTTTGTTGGAGGTGAACTGTGACACTCCTAAAAGAAGCGTTTTAAAAATTTATGTCAGGGATCTGGTAAGTAGTGTAGTGTGTTGGACTCTACCTTGTAATGGCCTCTTGAACCCTGCAGCGCTCCACATATTACCACCTCGTCAAGCACCTACTTTTAAACACTACATCCAATTCTGTGTGGACAGTAGCTTCTTTTGTTGAGGTCTTTAGGCTAATACTCTTGGCAATGACCTCAGTATAAACATATCTGTGGGTTTGCTCTTTCTGAGTGGTCACAGGGCTGCTGGACAAGCTGTCTGTAAACAAGGGGCTGGTAGAGGGAACAGGAACTCCCTATGGAGTACTATAACAAATATGGCGGGACGTTTTCTGTTTGTGTATGTTTGTGTATGAAGGGATGAGATATCAGTTACAACCGGGAAGCATTATATGTGTGTTTTGTGCTACTTATGTAGTACTTTTGAGAAAAAAAATTTATTGAGGGGATAAATGTAATTCAGCCATTTCGAAAAACACACCGGAAGATACAATGGAGGTTCACCTCCAATTTGAATAATGCGGACGTGCCAAGTGTCAAATTTTTGTAGATGCCACTGGTATCATGTTTTGTTATCCATATAAAGACATTCATACATTTTTTTAATTTTCCAAATGTGTTTTTTCATGTATTGGAAAATAAACCAGATTATAATAGAGATAATAATAGAGATGTACTTTAGAATGACTTGAACAAACAAACTGCCAAGCTTTGATTTTGTTTGCTAATGTTCTTCTAATCCCATGAGTTCACATAGTGGCAAAGATCTGATGATACAGGGCAGACCAGAGGATATTTCATTTGGACCTTGAAACCACATCACTCCCTTACAAGGGATCTGGGATCCTAAACAAGGAGAACTTGGATGCATTGGGAAACTTCTTGACGAAACATCTGGCTCACATCTGCGTCAGAAGGTGCTAGAGTGCATGGATTGTTCCATGGTATAAGTGCAGTGAGAACAGGTTCACCTACCTTTTAGATAAAACTCTTCAATGGGAAGTTTTGAGAGAAAGGTCAAAAGGTCAGGTGCTCCTCCCTTACACACATGGATCACCTAAAAGCAATATTTGATGTAGTTATCCTAAAGTGCCCCTGTAATGCCATTTTTAAGGCTCCTAATATGAGAGTCTATGACAATAGTTTTACATGCATACAAGGTGAAAAAAACTTTTTTTTTTTTTAAATGAGTTTAATGTCACCTCATTTTCCTGTGATTTTCAAATGATTTGTTTGAAGCCTACTCTGCTCTGATTTATCAGATGGTTTTGTCTGTTGTGTTTGGTCTACCACATACAGCACCTTCTGAAATGATAGGCCCATTGCCATAATCCTGCATTTTGATTGCCTGATCGAAATATAAGTATCTATTGTTTATCATACTGACAGGTGGTGATTCAGTAGAGCCACTGGTCCAAATAAAGGTTAAATATATAGTGTTCTGACATCACATCAGTCTTAACCCCCTTTACCTGTTTTCTGACTAGCTTGGGTGAAGGAACTTAAATGCTGGCCAGGAAACACTAAGTGCTACACTTTTGAACCAGTATTACTGGTCTTCTCTAAAAGGCAAAGTTCCTCTCTTAATGGCAAGATTGTCAGATATGGGAAGGAAAGACTGCATACTGTGAATGGCCCATCAGTGGGGACTGATCTGTAAAGTGCAGATCAGGGCACTTCCAAGGATGAGGGAAGCTCTTTGAGACAAAATGAACTGCAGCGGCTGCACATTAATACAAACGAAAGCATAAGCCCTGTGCAATTCTCAACCATTCCCAGCTCTGCAAGGAAAATAAATGAGTTTATTTTTATCGTAAATGTTTTCCGAGAAATTCCCAAGTTGCAAAAAAAGTTGAAGTGAATAACTTCCGATCTAAAGAATAGATAAACTTAATTTTTTGGTAGCAAAACAACAAAGCTTTGTGTAGCAAAAATCATACATATCTTTAACATCAGAGGTTAAGCCAGCCATAGCATATTGAAAACAGGCTAATCATTTCACAATTTCAGATAAGTGGGTTACGTATGTTTTATAGCAACGAGACATGCACAATTTGGCACTTAAACGTGTATGTGAATGTAAAGTGAGGAAAAGAAATAATGAACAGAGTGATACCAATCTGGGAATGATAACAGTTTACGTCAAACAAAAAGTGCTCATGGGCATCTGTGATCTGTGGGCAAGCTGCTAAGACTGTATCATACGCAATCTTCAATACAGAACAAACAAGGGCAGCATTCGTATTGGGATCATTTAGATTAGAGTAATTAGCTACAGTAGTTTGGCAGGCTTGCTTGCTAAGACTTGCATCACTATTGTTACTGATAATAAACCCTTAGCCAAAGTACCAACTTGGGGATGTAACTATAACTCATGAATGAAAGATATTTTTGAAAATATTAGCAAATATGTACATATCTATATTTATACACATATAATTTATATTTATATATATATATATATATATATATATATATATATATATATATATATATATATATATATATATATATATATATATATATATATATATATACAAACACACACACACACATACATACACACACACACATATATATATACATTTTATTCAGAGTTTTCAGGCTCATGTCTAGTGTGGAAAAATGGGGGTAAAACATCCATAGATCTGCAGCACAAGCCTGTCAATGTTTCATCTCTAAAAATAAATACATAATATATAAATAAAAATAAATACTTTTGCAACTTGCAATCTATAAACAGTACCTGACGCAGAATTTTAATCAAAATTGCAAACAATTTAATTATTTTAAAATGTTTCATGTGCCTTAATGGGTTTTCTTTGTATAGTTATGAAAAGAAACACTGGCATCTAACAATGGCATAGTAAAAAAAAACAATTAATTTTATACTGTTCAGTACTTTGACACAATATGCATTGTTAAAAGCGCTATATAAATAAAAGTGATTGAACCCAAATAGGAAATAAGACAGTTATCGAATAGGCATAAGTGTCTCCAGAAACTCCAGAAACACTGGTGTCTCATTTTGTGTGTCTGTGTGTATTTGTTTGTGTGAAACTTTAGATGTAACCCCCTTTGTAATCATTAACATTTTCAAAAGTAACTATAATTTAATTAAACATTTTTTTTTAAATAATTAATAAATAATTACAGATAATTGGTTTTTGGAATTAAATCACGTAATTACATTACATGTAACTAGTTACATGTTTCAAATAAACCTACCTGTATGTTACTCATTAAAGGTTTGAAATGGCAAGAAAAAGTGATGGATTTAAAATTTTTGTATTAACTATCCTTTCATATACTGTACCACAGGGTCAGAGTATGATTGCCATTAATATGATTTATCATTTATCAGTGCTCAGAGGCACCATATTGGTGACCATGCAGTCATACAGTATCACCCTCTGTTGTACTTCCACACCTGGGACCTTAATTAGCCGAGGTATTGTTACTCACCTGCAGTTTCAACCTAGCTCTGGAGTAATAGAGCAATTCAGCAGAGCACGTCACACCTGGCGCGCACAGGCCTTCAACTGAACCGCAGCTTTACATCTCTGGAAGCGCTGAATGTTGTTGATGTGGGTGCGAAGATGATGTATGTCCCGAGGAGATGAGCTGGTCATAACACCGCAACTACAAAGATGAATGTTCCCAGTGAGAGAACCCTTACAACACGTCCCCTCCCCACCCCAATATCGCATCTCATTTTCTCTTGTCATGCACATTTACGACCGTGGCTGTTCTTCCCAGCAGCCTGGTGCAAGGACCTCACTGTGTCGTGACTGCCTGCATTTCCAGTGTAGAGATAACCCAATAAGTCCCAACAGGCTCACAATCCCCCTCCATGGCCCTCAAATCCAACTAAGCCATCTTAAGACATTAGTGGTGATAAATGGGACTGCCGTTGAAGTGCTGGCTGCAAGCTTGTGGAACTTTGCTCTTCCTTTGCTGTTATCTTTGTGGGATAAACAGTCAGGAGCGGGAGAGTGTGCAGGCACTCAAGGAAATGCCTCCTTAACAAGAACACCGATGTTTGTACATTGTCGCTCTCCCTTTACTCTCTCCCCCACTGAACCAGCTGCTTTTGCTATTCCGTCTCTTCGCCTCCGTTACTCTTCCAGTGCTCTCATCTTATACACTATTCAGTTCCACGTTAAATTCTCTCTTGTTCTCTCGCTTTTTATCCTTGCAAAGGATTAGAGTGATAAGGAGCAGCAATTACATTCTTGCAATCATTAGCTTGATGCTCCCAGCCTAAGGCTAAATTGTGCCCGTGTGGCGGACGTCAGCTGATACAGGAAACAGACTGCATGAGAAGAATAAAGTAGTTGCAGAAGCACAGTAGCTGATTAGCATGCAAACGCATGAGAAATATGAGGTCGGTTTGGCCTGGTGAACGGACAAACCAGCAGATGTACAATAAACAGCTGGAAAATGTCTTGAACTGTTGCCATGGAAAGTTCAATTATATACAATGAGAAACGTCAAAAGCATTGCTCAAGGGAGTTTAGCATTGCATATGCGACATTAATAACATTTGTTTTGTTATGGAAATGCTGCTTAGGCCATGAAAGGCCTATAAAAACAAAAAACAGCGGTTCTAACCTTGCAAAAATACCAAGATCTTAAATTCAGTGACACGATCGACATAAAACAAGACAATGAGAATTTTATTCTTCTGTATTACAGTGATTTTCAACTAAAGTTCCCACAAGGGGGCCTGTGCAAACTTACTGAGTCTGTAAGTTTTACAATTAGTTAAATTTAGTTAAACTAACTTAATCTTTAAGTTCTAATTGCAACATTAAGCAAAACATGAATGAAAATAACGATTACTTTATGCCATCAGTGGTTCAACTGTAATATTATGAAGCTAGAATATTTTCTGTATGGAAATAAAACAAAAATATTGTGTCTAACACACAACTGCAGATGCTATGTGTGTTCATAGGATGCTGTTAAAAATGTTTGCTGTCATTTTTTTTTCTTTCCGTACAAAAAGTATTCTCTTAGCTTCATAATGTTACAGTTGAATAATGTTACCACTGATGGCAGATGCAGCATTCAAATTACGTCTTTCATAATTTTCTTCACTTCGACAATTGTTTGGCAGTCATTGAGATCAAAAGCCTCATCAAAAACATCTTAAATTGTGTTCCTAAGATGAACAAAGCTTTTATGGGTTTGGAACGGCATTGGGGTAAATGATTAATTACTACATTTTATGACTACATAATTGCATCACTATTGGATGAGCATGAACCCTAGAGCGCTTTCATTCATGGATGAAAATTTTAAAACCGGCCAAATATTCTACAGTGTCAAACTGAAGGATGGACCAAACCATATCTCGGATACTTGGGGGTGATTTGAGTGAATAAGCACCTAAAAAAACACATAGTAACATGCTATAACACTCAGAACACCATAGCAAAGAGGTAAAGAACAGCAGGTCAGAATTGTTACCTAATCAGAATAAACCTCAGTAACAGGTGAGGTCTGAAACGTAAGCGTGTGAAATAAGGTTATCTTCAAAGATAAATGCTTTCTTGTTTTGACTGCTGGAGTTTTGTTTGCATGCAAACTTGTTTCTGGCAAAGCAAAGCAGAAATCAATCCAGACAGTTTATGAAAACTTCAAACAGCTCTTTTCATCGAACAGAGGTCAAGAACCTCAGGACCAGAAGATGTTGACACTTCTCACTCTTACGAATACTTTAGATCTATCGGGACCTTAAAGTCATGTTTACACTGCACTCGTCAAAGAATTTCAATTAAAGTTTTTGTCTTACTTGTGTCTTCACTGTGGGTTAGTTAGTTTTTAACTGTACTGGAGTCTAGAAAAAGTGCATCTTCGACCATTTTCGAGTGGACTCAAGTGGATGACTTCAGACGTCAACCAAACAAACCAAACTCTGACGTCAAACAGGCTCAAGTTCGTACCGAAAGTGAAAAAGCGCACACTTAAAGAGGCACCCACCAGAACCCAAACCGCTTGCTAACAAGTAACACCAATGTAAATGACAGCTGACTTGGTCATGTTTGTCTTAGAAGGAAGCAAGAGGCGTGCTTAAAAATGTCAGGGCAGATGCGGCTATTCACAAGACACATTTTTCAAAACGCTCATCCAAACCAGATGTTTGCTCATCATAAACAAGACAAGGGCTGAGAAGAATGAACAATATTGGCTAATGCTGGGTGAATTATTTCTACTCTTAAACTTAAAGCTCTAGACTACTCAGAACTGTGGTCAAATTTGTTTAAACTATATAACCCCTGAATGCTCTGCCCTTGTAACACATCACTTTCGGTTCATTCGTTTTAAACTTTTACCAGACAGCCACTTTCTTTTCCTGTAAGTAAATCATGTGACCATCTTGTACTTGCTGTGAAGGATGGATTTGTCTATAATAGTGACAAATAGGCTAGTGCTTACCAAAGCCAATCAATTGTGATGAAAATGACGGATTATTTGCTCGAGCTTCAAAATGACAAACAAACTGAAAAATACAGAGCTTCAGAAGAACTGAAAGGTTGCATGGAAAATGTTTTGATAATTTATGGTGCTTATTCATTGCCACTATACTTTGAGAATGGCTAAGACGAATTATGACAAAAAATATGAATATATTTTGAGTTATTTAATTAAAAAGCTCATTTATTTTGTTGTAAGTATGCTTTTTTTTCTTCAATACAAAGGCAAGAAAGGGATTTTTTGCAGTGTGGATGTTTTTCCAGATGGCTCTTTTCTTTCAAGCTGCATTCTTTACACTTTTCTCACACACAAGTTTAAATGATGGTAGTAAAAGTTTGCAAACTGATTTACACACAGAATTTTCCCATTAAATCAAGGCACAACTGTTGGAGGGTTTTAGGTTCATCTGTAGTCTGTGTCTGAATGTGATCTGGAAAAATATGTAATAATCAAAACTCGAGCTTTAAAAAAAGCTGACAAATTGCCAAGTCATGAGAAACAAATCAACTCGTTCCAACTCTAACATTGTTCTGGCAACCTGCTGAGCATCCTTGGATTTAAATGCATATGGGGTGCAGGTTAAGTTATGTTAAGATCAAGCAAAACCTTACCTTTCCTCTCAGAGGAGCTGTAAGTTTAGCTGCATATTTCATAAAATATAATTACAAATATTTTTTTTCCTAAAAAACTTTTGGTCCTTTATGAAAAAAATGTTTTTCTGTTCTGTTATAATAGGGTCACATGGCAGCATATTTAGGTTGATTGAACTGCCTATAAAAACCATGAACTAACCTACACAAAAACATAAGACCCAAATTAAATTTAGGTCCAATTGCAAAAATAAAAAACGTGGTTTGTGTCAACCGCATGATTTATATAGTGAATTACTGATAGCGGAGACCATAAAACTATTGAAATTCAAGACGTTTAGAAAATATAGAATAAGTAGTATAGAATATAGTTGGGTTATATTTTAAATTATATACGGGTTATATTTTGTTTTTAGGAGCAAGTTGACATGCATGCATGGTTAATGTCTTATAATATGCATTTATTTTACCTTTGAATCGACTCCTAAACGATTCGTTCAACGATTCATTTTTAGTGATTGGTCGATTTCATTTATAGCAGTGTTTGGTGGCCTTTTAACGCTACAAGCGGTAGATAGCGGCAAATTAAAAATGATCATTTTCATTCAGACCAAACTCGAAAAGATATTTGCTGATGTCAACATGAAACGGCTTGGGAGTCGACTCTTTCTTCTGAGAGACAATATACAAAGTGCACTTTCAGATTTCAAATTTTGGATGTTTTAATTCACTAAGAATTATAATTGTGTGTTGCACACTGCATGAAAGGACTTTTTTTTAATAGGGGCACTTTGGGAACCACTGGTTTAGGTGAGTATACACTCAACCAACCTCGTCCTCCAGTCTCCATCTGTTCGTACAGTATGACGCCGGTGAACTTCAGTGATGTGAGCTCCCTGGTGCTCCCGTTTCCCCAAACAGCTGAAGAGAAACTCTGTTGAAGGACTTTCCCAACCTAACGGCTGGTTTTTATGGAACCCCAGGGTTTAGGCTTTGGCTGATGATTCTAGCAGGCAACCAGGTGGGGACGAGCCATGAAGACGGGTAATGGAGTTACATAACTCAGCTGTCCTGTGGGCTAGAAGAAGTGGTGGAAAAGACATCTGTGTCTACAGTACAGAACAAGAAACCAAATCTATATTACAATGCAGTGGATCGATTATATTAAAGGCAAAGCCAGTTGCAAAAGAGTATAAAACTTACTCTGATTCATAACAGTAAGCATTTAAGAATAGTTTGAATTTAAGGTATTAAATTGGATTTTTCAGGAAAGCCAAAGGTTGTGTACTTTACCTTTAAATAAAGAATCAGTACTAAAAAAACATACATTATATCTTGTCACAGGACAGATGGTCTCTAATATCTTTGATATCTTCATTGTAAATAGAGACAATTGTAATTTCTTCTAATGTTTACAATAGAACATATAGTGCATTTTTTTCAAGTTATTTACATTTTCGGTAAGCATAAACCATTTTTTGCTGAGCTCAACACGCTCCAAACCTCTCCAAAAAAGCTTTTAGCTGAATCTCTCCTAGAAGAGACTAATGTTTCGTAGCTTCTACCATCAATCTGGGTTAAAATGTCAGGGACCCCATTCTACACAACCTGCCGGGCGAAGTGAAATCGCCTGAAAGATGTTGCTCTTGAAAAAACGTCTCTAAATGTTAGAATAAATAATATGTCAGTGAATTAATGTCTAATCAAACAGGTCTATGAAAATGCATATGCGTGTAATGCAGTTATTGTGCACTTCAGAAAGTTGTGCTTTGAAGCTCTTTGTAAAAGCAAACCGGTCCCAAAGGGACATAAATTCTAATTATGCAATCCTAATTAGGAAATTCAGCATTTGTTGCTTCATTTATGATCTACAGCCTGCATCAGGCTGAATTTCAATTTACATTTATTTGTTTGTGTGGGTTTGATAAATATCATTTCAGGCTCCGAGTGGAAAATTTGTGTTGTTTCAGGACCACCACTACTTCATGCTGTTGATACCCACTGGAGGGCAGCAGAGTTATGCTTATGGCACATTTGCTCAGTTTTGCTTGTGCATAACACACCAAGTTCTCTGCCATTATCTTATTCTGCACCAGATGTTTCTACCATGAGAACACAATCAGATGGGAAGCAAAAAAAACACCTTATCCCTCTGAAGCTATATGCTGGTTTCACTGATGGACAAATTACTTCATCTCATATTTCTTAAAATTGAATGAAAATAAATATTTATTTATTATATTTTTACTTTTTCGCGCTGCTGATTTATAACTCTAATGACTCCCATGTTCTGTACTCAAGCAAAATTATATTATCTCAAGGATTTTGCACAAAACAATATTTATCAGGCTTCTAAATCGCTTAGGAGACCTGGTTCGTGTTGAGTAGGAACGGCTATTGCATAATTATGCATGAAGCACAGAAACACAATGATCTGACCTACAGTGCATGCATATTGTGACTAGTCATAAAAAAACATGACCTCTCATAACTAAGCATTCAGAAATACAGTAACTAAAATACGCTATTAATTAACGTGCAATATCATTGGAAATATGTTATTTTATTTAGTCCACTCTCGAAAAGAGGAAGACTCCAGTCAATCCGAGCAGCTTAATAAAAGATGTTTTATTTCCGTGGTGTTTCAGGGGTTGCTGCCATATTAGAAGAAAAGAACTTTGAAATACAAATGTCCTTGATCTTTTGGTCATTGTATTAAAATAGCATCCTGTATTAGTTTCAAAATTCATATCTTTCTCATTAGTCTATAAACAACTTATACTGAAGCTAGTCTGCCAAAACAGATATGTGTTAGTTTTCTTTTTTTGCATCTTAAAACGTGTTTATTTTTTATTGTGTGTGTGACAATATATAGACCATTCCAAGATGGTGGACTCATCTACTAATCCAGCTATATATATTTATGTCCTAAATGACAGCTTGTGAAATGTACCACTCTATGATGAAATAGTGTCTAAAATCTGCATCCGCAGGAGAAGATCAACGCCTGCTTCTACATTGCTGCCTGTTTAGCTGTTTTTGCACATATAGTGCAAATACCAAGAGCGGCAATGCAGGTCCATGCAGAAACCAAACGATAAAGATGCTCTGAAGACAACAAGACGCTGTGCAGTGCAATATTTGTATTGCCTTCCTTCCGATTGGCAGCATTAGGAAAGAGTGGATGAACTATATTTACAACAACTTTTACAGTCATTTTGGCGATTCACACTGGTCATGGGAATCTGCGCAAACACAGGAAAAATCATTCTTGGTTAACTGCATCGCAACACCGAAAAAATGATTGTTCTCTGACTGACACTTCCACCCTTCTTTGCTCCTCCATCTTACACTCTGTGACCTGGAAATCGACTGAAGTCCAATAACATGAAGGGCACATCAATCCTTTAAATGCACTGCAAGACACGGAAAAAGAGATGAGAGAAAGCTTTCAGAGGAAAAACATGATTTGAGTATGCACTACAAAGTTAAGTATACGAAATGGCAGAATCGCAAAATCAATCTTAAATCGTAATTCCAGCGACGCGTGACAGAAATCGATAATCGACAGGCCATCGATCATCATCAATTACGGCCTGATCTTTCCGTGAAGGACAAGAGTAAAGGTCAATAAGTGGCAATTTCATAACAGGCCGTGCTTTTGGGACGGATTCATCTGCACGCATCCATTCCTCACTATTCCCAGCATGCCTGCTTTGGCGAGCAGGGAGGGAAGGAGGCCGGCCAATGACAAATGAGTTAAATTATCCCCATCGTGAATTGGAGAGACGCTGTGTGTTGCGCTGAGACATGCAGTGCTTGTGGGAAGAAGCGATCAATAAGGGAGGCAGCGAGACAGGGTTGTGAAGAGTGCGTCGTGGGCCACTGGGTCTCCGTTCGAGACAAGCAGAAGCATGGCGGTGTTTAATTTCATACATGGGTATGAGCAAAATCGATAAAACACGAAAAACATTTGCGCGATTAAAAAAGAAATAACACGAAAAAGCCACAGAAGCGTCTAAGAGAAAACAATTAGAGACACGGTGAGATAAGCAAATGAGACAGAAGGATAAAAATCTATTGATATAATTGTTAGGGACAAAGCCAGGAGAACACAGGGCTCAATATTAGATTAACCAGTCGGTCACCAAGCCAAGAAGCCGCATTGATTAGCAAGGGAATTTATAAACCCCGAAGACATTAACAGCAAGGATAAGTCTCGGGACTGGTGAAAATAAAATGCAGGAAAAGCAATGAATACAAAACCTCCCATGCGTCCTGTGGGCTCAGTGTAAGCTTTTCATTATCCTTTAGATATTAGTGTCAGCGCTGGTTGGATGTATTATATAGTAAGATGGGTAAAAATTGGAGAGATGTCACTAGCGAAGGCTGAGTAGGTTGTTTTGAAAACGTACACACGCGATCGTGTTCATATTTTCTTCTCAATGGCAGTTAACGTCCTTCTTCTGCAATTATGCTCTGGACAAATGGACACCCGGGAAACAGACAGTTGATTTGATGGCTTTCGACCCAATGAACGTGCATCATTTTGCGAGCAGACGGAGATGGCATCAGATCACTGCTCTCTGTGACGTGGAGCGGGGAAGAAGAACACAGCGTATTCGTTGCTGACTCAGACGGGTTCTGATTTATAGACACAATGAGCGCTGTGACGCTTCAAGGTTTTGATTAACCCTGTAAAACCTGATTAATGAAAAAATACCGTTTATCAAATCTTAAGACAAAATGCAAAACATGTCATTTCAGGGTAAATAAATGATAACAGAGATTTCTCGTTTGGTGAACTATCCCTATTAAACTAAACTATTAAAGGTTTGGCAGTAAAGCATGCATGTCTTACTACAACATAAAAGTCAAAGGTTTTACTTGCTGTTTATCAATCAGACGTGTGTTACTGTGCGCAGTTTTGATGGTGTTGATAATAAAGAGACATTCGTGTATGAAATTTGGTACAGTGGGATTTATAGGCTTAAACGCCTCGCGCTCGAACATAATCGCACTCTACTTGCACCCTTTCACATGTGAGAACAGCTTCTTTCTGTCTCCATCTTTTCAGTCCTTCCTTCCCGCTTGGTGAAGAGACACAAACGCGGAGCTGAGCAAAATGCTCTAAGAGTGAATCCAGAGATGCTGATCAAAATAGGCAGAGCAGTCTCAATGGGTCATTCAAGTCCAGGCATATATGACTGAGGGCATGAAGAGAGCCCACCAATGGTGCAGCACATGCTCCACTGATGTGGAATGAAGAAAAAAACACCCTGAGTTATTATTGCATCATCAAATGATCATAAATGACATCTAACTGAATATGTAAAGATGCATATAAACAGTTAAACAGAGCACATGCTACAGAAGATAAATCAAAACAATATTTACACAGAATTAAGAAAAAGACCTGAATGCCGAAGTAGACTGCTGAATAACACTGAGGCTAAGAGTTTATAACAAACACTAACCGCGATATGTGGATCTTAATGATACACGGCTCTTAATGATTGAAAGGAGTAATGTTTTAAAACGAGTCCCAAGCCGTTTCATGATGACATCAACGTGAAACATTTGCATATTGCATATTGAAAATGAAAATTAATTCTTTGCCACGAGGTATCGTCTTTGGGGCAGTAAAATGAATCATTGTACGAACTGTTTGGGAGTCGCTGAACAAAGAAGCTAAAAATAAATGCATATGTAAGAAAATGAACGTGTTTTTGAGCTTGCGTGCATGTCAGCCTGCTGTTTGGAACTCCTAAAACCAAAAGAAGAACATTTCATAGGCAATATATCAAAGATTTTTCTTTTGTAATAATATGCACTGATTATTTTTACACAGTCAGGACATTTGCATTTAAAAGTAAATAGGATCAAGATTTCATGTTGACTCGGAGTCCGCCAAATCTAAATAATAAGTACGTAACAATTACGTTTCCAGACACAAACATCTTATTTTGTGACTGCAAGAAATTGCAATGAAATAATCAATAATGAATGAATTAGTGTCGTGTTTACAACCCGTATCAAGCTGGATATTGCTGTTCTCTAATTATGAGCCTTTGGGAAAATATGCAAAGCACATCTTTTTCGCAGTTGCTCTGTTTACGTTGAAAATATCTCTGTTTACGACCTCAGCTCCATTGTGTGTTCTTGGAAGAAGAGCATTTAATGAAAATGTGATGACATTTAAGCGTGTGATATGTGTTCGACTCATTATTTCTCATAATTCTCCGGACATTACTTAAAGAAGCACTCGCACTAACATTATTTGCTTCACCATCAGAGCCCACAGTAACAGCAGGCTGATAAGATGGCAAATCTCCCAGAAGAGCTGTCATAAAGTATGATTGGAAGGAGAACAGAATGAATTGCCCTGCTCCCAGCACCTGGGGTCTGTCTGCCTTTTTGGCACTGAGATAATAGGAGTATTGCCTGACGAATGTCCCTCCTGGCCGTGTAGAAGGAACTGTATACTTGAAAGAGCGGTGCGGTCTAAATCGATGGTCTTGCATGTTCAATTAGTTAATGAACTAATCTAGGAGGTTTTACAGTGATAGTGAGATTTACAGAGAGTACATGTCTCAGACGAGGTTGCGAACAATTGGTCAAACTGTCACGCTGACACGCTCCAAGAGTTATTGTGTATGATCCACCAGAGGAAGATTTGAACCGACAAGCATAAATAATGCCATGCGTGCGAGATTGGGAATTTCCATTTATAAATGATTTGCTAGAATGCGCGTTTACCTTTTTAAACAAAGATGCAAATAAAAATTTTTGGATTGCATTGGATTGCAAATTGCATTGGATTTTATTATTTATTTTTGACATTGCTGTCAACCCCAAAACAGAATGAAATTAAATAGAAATAGGTGAAAAATAGTAGAATGCATATGAAAAATTCCTTTATTCGATTCAATACATATTGTGCAATATTTTGACAGATTTTATTTGATATTTATTTATTTATTTTGCAGTGCACAAAGGAAAAAAAAACATTTGAAATTCTGTTGTACAAGAAAATGCTATTTCAGTGTTTTATCTATAATTCAATGTGTTACTTGCTTTTTCTTAGTGATTATTTATTTGCAAAATAGCAGTTATAAATAAAAACATTTTCAAAGTACATCATACACCTTTTTTTTAGATTTTGAAATACTTTTTACAAGAACCATTTTCATATCAATTTATTAAATGTATCAGTTTAAGGTAAATCAAGTACCTTACACTCTGAATATATGAGAGTGTCCACATCTTAATCATTATTTAATAAAAAAGAAAGTATTTTTCAATATGCTGCACTGAATTGGTTCATAAACATTAATACGTTTTTTATTCTCATACCACATAACATTTTACAACATGAACTAACCTAAAAATTTAGATTATCTTATATTTTAAGGGTTACATGAGCGGTTCGCTCTATGACAACTCTGTGATGATTATATGCGCACATGGGCAGATAGCGGGCAAATGGAGACGGTTGAGGTGGGGTTTGGTGTGTTGTGTGAGGGTTGGTTGTGAATGTGCCTTACCTTACAATCATCCTAAGGACCCAAGTTCCAGAGCTATAAAAATACCACGGCTGTCAGAACTCACGAAAGTCTAATGGGCTCATAAGCAGTTATCCTGAAATATGCACACGCTCTTCCATTTTTTAACATTAAAGATATATATATTTCCTGCAGGAAAACAGTAGATCTCAAGGTCATACGAGAATGTGCTTTTGAAATTGAGTCAAATTCAATTTCTCGGAGTAAAACGAAACTAATTAGGGAAACTCATAAGAATGTATATATAGAGGCTTGAGAAAGTCGACCTACTGATGTGCTATTTAAGATTCTTCTTCTTCTTCTTCTTTTGAGACTAAATTTGGACGATATCTCCAAGAGTTTTGAAGCTACAAGCACCAAACGTGGGCCAGACATTCAGACTTGTCTGGCTGCGCTTGCTATAACAGTCTTAAAATTTTTAATAAATGGATGATGAAAAAGTCCCATAGACTTTCATTGAGGGGGTTAAAGCTTTTGTGCAATACTTGTCGAGTTTTTAGTTGCAAAGTTTAATTTATATCCTAGGACAACATGTTAATTCATGCTAGCGATATGTTAAATCTTGCTGTCAACAAATTAAACATGATATCAATGTTTAATCATGCTAAAACATGCTAACAACGTGTTTAGCATGCTAACAACATGTTAGCAACAGACTAGATAGCATCGTGTTAGAAATATGCTAGCATCTATCTAATCTATCTATCTATTTCTCTATCTTACTTTACTGTAACTTAAAGCTTTTACAACAGCTTTAAACTTTCAGGCTAGGCTTTCCGAAGCCAGCCTATATGATCACAAACTTTACTCATCTAAGTAGAGTTTGTTGTAGGTAGTAATTCTTTTCAAATATGATTAACCTAACTCAACCGACATTTCATTTCTGAACTGCTGCAGCGCGCAACCACCAACGTAACAATGATTTGCCAGATTCAAGTTTCATCCATTTCAGATAAAAAACCGAACGGCACCGCTTTATATTTTACTTAGAAAGTGTCTTGAAACCTGCAAGAAGCAATGTTATACAGAAATGTCACCACAGTTTTTTTTCAGTTACCTGGGCTCTTTGTATCAACCAGAAATGTGTCACAATGTGAAAGTAAAACGGGTTACAAATCCCATTTCATGTTCAATACAACTCTCAATTCCACAAACATTATCACTTGGTTACAGTGAATTAGAGGCTTACAGTTTAGCGTTATAGACATTTTAAGAAGTTAGAATGTAAAACTCATTTGAGTTTGGCAACACGCTGGAATCGCCTCATCAGATCTATCCTTTCTTTAGAGCCGTTACCTTCCAAGATGCCCATTTGCTGTTACTAATTCTGGCTTTTCTTGGATTGTCTTTCTCCACCTCCTTTATCTTTTCTTCTAGTGCCCCCTCATCCATCATTCCAGTAGTGGGAGAGGCAGGGGGTGTTCGGATTGACCCCAGAGACTTCTAAATATGTTATACCCTTTGCTAGAAATCCTCATGCCCACCAACTAAAGGTGTGCTTAACTGTTCGCCGAGGAGACAGCAGCCAACAACAGCATCGCGTAGCCTTCCTAGTACACATCTGATCCATGGGATTAAACTTTGTAATTCTGATACAATTTGTGTACAGAACACTAACTGGTGTCCTCTTACATTCCAACAAAGCATCTGCCAGCATGTGTGAGGCAAGGCTCATTGTGGTCTTAACATGATTGCATGTTTGAGAAGCAGAGAGGAAAAAAATGCATCCGAGTAATCCAAAGAACTGACAAGTTCAAACTTTTAATGTATATTCAACATGATTTATGTTAATACATTTACTTTTAAAAGTAATACGTTACAATACGGCATTGCTCCCTAAAAATGTAGCTAATTGCGTTACATTACTAACGTTACTTTTTCTTATGTTGGGCTCGCTGGTTTAATTTTAGTTATATTTTTGGCAAATTTAAAAGCTCTTTCACGATAGAAGTGGAGTGAATAAGCCTGAAGTGTAAGGAAATATGTTGGGTTTCATTTGCCTGGAAAAAAGGACACAGGATTGCTTATTGTTCATGGTATGCTCAAACAGTCATATTTGTAAGCTACGTTGATTGTGGAGACCACTGGTGACAACGCATCTACGATCTACTTAAATGCACGATGCTTTTGGGACACGCAGCCCTGAGCATTTCAAAGAGATCGCCCATATGGAACACAATGGCTAAATAAAGTTACTCGTATAAGCCATTTCCTACGTTTGCAAGATTTATATTGCTCTCGGAAGAAGAGCTGCAGACACTAAAAAGCAACATGCGTTAAAACGCCTGTAGTTTTGAGGAAGGGAAAGAGCCATTCAGGACTTTCACTCAACTCCCCAAAGGAATTCTTAAAAGGTTTAGAATCGCAGCTGTTTCGTCTTTTTCTCTATCTTTGTTGTGTCCGGCGGATTGCTCACCTGTACACAGCAGTAAAAGATAACCTGAACTTCACGACTAGGTTGCCAAAATAAAGATCACATCTAACGTTAAGCTAAAGCTCACAGATTCCTGCTGCTTTAACACTTTACACTTATACCACTGTTATTTGAGACATGTAGCTCTGTTTGAGTCATGACATTGTCTAGGCCATGCACGTCATTGGCTAGTTTTAAACAATTGCCTAAACAATGTAAGCATCGTTATAAGCTGTCACCAGCTTCTTTAGCATGGTTATAATACATAGCTAGACCAGCATCAGACAGTGAGGAGATGATTTATGGTGTGGGTTATTTTCCAAGTCGAGCGAAATTGTCAGATCATTCATGCAGACCTTCACTCTCCATGAAGCGAAGCATAAGTTTTTGATGTCTGTCAGAGATGAAGACGATTGGCTAAGCCTTCGAATAATGCATTTTTCTCAGACATTTCCACAATGTTCTTTAACTTTAGAGATACACGTACAGGAGAGGGAAGAGCACTTCTCTTTCTGAGCACTCGTGTTTATGTGCATAATTTAAACAATCTCGCATACTATTTAAAAGCTGGTGGAAACTTGCATGACACACATTCAAGGGCATGAAAGGGGACTGAAAATAACACAGCATAACAATAATTGCAAACTATTAGCACCCGGAGATACAGGAGACAATGAACTGATTCCTGGCAGTTGCCATTACAAATATATATATGTATATATATTACTGTTGTCATGACCAACAAACAATGCAGCTCTCACACTTCACACGTTCTCATGCAGTGAAACAATACATTGCTGAAGAAACGAACGACACACCGACAGAGACGACAGATTACATTACTTCTGATATAAAATCAATGCCTCAGGACTCTCAGCTTTTAAACTGCAATGTTTTACATTAATTCAAACTATAAATAGTGTTTTGTGGCTGGTTTAATGTGTAGTGACAAGTCGCTGTATTGTTTCAGTTCAAACACATGAACCGATCGTCTTTTCAGATTTACATAAAACACGAAATGTGAATGAATAAACATCGGAAAGTGTTTTGTTTCTATAGTGGAACATGTCATATTAAGTTTAAGTCTACTAAAGTTATTCTTCTCCTCTGTCTGATTTGTGGTTAAGGCTAGAAGGGATACAGCAGCAGCTACTGGGCATATGCTTAATTTACACACACACACACACACACACACACATACAACACACACACACACACACACACACACACACACACACACACACACACACACACACACACATATATATATATATATATATAGTAGCCTAATGTAACTTTTTTTTTCAACTGAGGGACTGAAAAGCCTGTTCTTACAGTTACATTTTGGCAGACACTTTTTATTACAAGCAACTTTTATTGCAAGCAACTTGTTTTATCTTATTGTAATACTTTTTTGCTTTCAGATTTCAAAACATAGGACCTTTGCATGTGCCATGATCTTCTGTTTGGACTATAGGAATGTCCTTAACATGTCTCTGAAGATAGTAAATGCTGTATCGTTTAAACACAATAAACACTAAAGGAGCAAAGCTCAGGGAAAAAAAGGTAGACCCTTGAGACTTTTTAGACTAGAGAGTAACATATGGGCTAATCTAGTCCTGCACTGTTTCATGCAATATTTAGAAAACAATACTGGCAACGACCTAAGCAGTTGCTCTTTAGAGATACTGGCTTGAAAACCGCATCTGCACTGTACTAGTGATAGTACGCCACTTTCCCCTCGATGTTTGCCGAATGCTGATGCATGCGCAAGGAAAGGTCAGATACCCCACCAGCTTTGCAACAGATTATCCATTTGCTCTAATGAACTACAGATGACTGATGTGCTCATTTAACAGTGTGTGATTCCATGTCGCATGTCACGACTGTTGTGTATTCTGAATGAATGAAACTCCATCGAATGGTTAATGTTACAGTTAAAGTTTGCATCGTGTGTTTGAGAAGGACTGAGGCAGTTTTGTTTCTTGTGTTTGGTTTCCTTACTCCTTGTTCACTAGTTGTTATGATTTTAGTAAAATTAATAAACCTCAGGCTGAAGGAAGACAGGACAGGAGAGCTGTCGGTGAATAATTGCGCAAGCATAGTAACTTGCATTACTAATACATGAAAAATTTATCTGCTAAACAGACACTGGAAAAAATTGTGTGTATGTGTGCATGTATATAAACGTGAAGCAAATTTAATATATATTTCAGTGCAGATTAATCACGATTAATCTCATCCAAATAAAAGTTTTTGTTTGCATAATATATCTATATTCTGTTTATTTATTATGTATATATATATATATATATATATATATATATATATATATATATATATATATATATATATATAAATACACATATACAGTATATATTTTGTGAATGTATTTACATGTCTATGCTTATATTTATTTCTAATTTTACACATATCTAATCATATCTAATAAAATTATACACATATCTAATCTATAAACAACATTTTTGTGAAATATAAACATACGCGTGTGTATTCATATTTACATAATAAATATACACGATACATATATATTACGCAAACAAAAAGTTTTATTTGAATCATTTCACAGCACTAATATACAGTATGTAAATGACATATATGCATTGCGTTAAAGTAACATTGTTATATGTGGTACAAATCTGTGGGTGCGATTACATTTGTTACCCTTAAAACGTATTGTATTCATTTAATTGTATTAAACTGACAACAAGATAAATAGGGTCAGTGTTGAGATGTCTTTAGAAAAGCAATGAGCATTATCATCATCTGCTGATCAGGATTTGGCATTTATTCCTCTTGTTTTGCTGCCCTTTATCAGCCCTGCATAACTCTTGTTTGAGTGGATCAATACACCCCAAAATACCACTGTCTGTTCTCTGGCACACCTGGAGACTTTATCTCAATGGCTCTTTTCAATCACGCCAAGCTGTATTTAATTAAAGCCGTACGTCGCAGCAATGTGTGCGTGTGCGAGTAGCCACACATTAAATATTCACCAGCTCATTTTCTACCTGACCTTTGTTGGTCGGCTGGCTGCAAAATAAATGCCTTGAGAGGAAAAAGAGGAAAAGTAGGATTTTAGGTAAGAGGTTTGTTAAAATTCCTAACCATATGAGCAACAGCGATGCCTCTTGCCTTAGCAAATACCTGCAATGAATGTAAAATCTCTGGCTAAAACTCTTAGTCTATGACCGTGTTATCTTTAGGGCACATAGAATATTTATTCCAGCTGGAGGTGGCTGCGAAGATACCGATCGTGAAGGTGACCCATCAGGTCTGAGAAACAGGGAAAGAGACTTCAGGTTTCAGCTCTCCTTCAAGTGTCCCTGCACATGAAATCTTTGATAGCCGTACTGTATGACAGATATCAAAACCTCACAGTCGATGCGCGTGACGTCAGAGCTCTGCAGGCTCTCCGTGTTATTCATGCATATGCGGATGGAATATTTAAATACAATCAAGAGCACATTCGCTGCGTTCATGCATTTGAATGCGCATATTTTCTACATAAATCATGTGAAGTCTAAATTGATTAGAAAGTTCTGCCTGATTCTTTTGGCTGAAAAGATTGCTTGTCCAATACTATAGCCTTGACAGTTCTAAATATAGAGGCTTAACAGCCACCTGCCTCATTAACCATGATAGCCCTGACCGAGGAACATGCTATTGGCTCCTGGAATCAATGAAAGGTGAATTTTAATCTCCTCACATTAGCGTTTTAGTCAAGTGCAAAAGAAGGACAAATTTAGAGCTGATGGAGCTGATCATTTGAGCAGATTGACTTACAGAACAGAAGGGTCAGCAATATTTTTTTAAAGAATCACTGTGGCTCACTTTAACTGTTTTATACCTTTTCTGCTAAAAGAAACATTGAAACGAAAAAGAAAAAAAATGAATAATGATGGGTAATACTTTATTTTATGGTTACACCTATTACTCGCTTATTAGCATGCGTATTACTAGAATATTAGCCATTTGTTAGTGTTAATTTACTACTATTCTACATAACCTTATTCTACATCTCCTATCCTACCCAATACCTAAACTTAACAATTATCGTACTAACTATTATTGAGCAGAAAATTTTATTTAGGGAAAAGTCGTAGTTAACAGTTTACCTGTTCTAAAGTGTAACTGAGATTTGGATGCTAATGGTTATCCATTTGAATGCCGATGGTGTGTAAAGTTGCAACATCTTGGCTAATGCAATACATAGATTGCATTGTTTGAGTTTACTAGAGTATCATATAAATAAATAGCTAATGCCAAGCGCCAAGGTCATCTTCAAGGGGAAAAACTAACTTCTGCATATTACATTAATTCTGATATTATGTTGTTTCTTGCATGTTTCACAACACTGCGTCTTGTGGGCCGGAGTGTGAAAGTGCTCTATGGTCAGACCAAAAAAAGTCCAAATGTGACATTTTTTGTTAGAAATCACGGACACCTTGACCTCCAGGCTGAAGAGGAGGGAGACCTTCCAGTGTATTATCAGCCTCCATTTCAAAAGCCAGCATCTCTTATAGCATGGGGGTGCATAAGTGCATCCAGTACGGGCAGCTTGCATGTTTGCGAATGCTGAAAGATATATAAATGTTTCAGAGCAACATTTGTTATCCTCCGGACGATGACTATTTCAGGGAAGTCCTTGTGTATTTCAGCAGGACAATGCAAAAGCACATACTGTAGCTATTACAATAGAAACATTACAATTGGCCTGCCTGCAGTCCAGATCTTTCACCTATAGAGGTGCATCATTTGGTGCATCATTAAATGAAAAATATGTCAAAGAGACGACCACAAACCCTTCAGCAGCTGGAGACCTACATCAGGCAAGAATAGGACCAAATTCCAGCACCAAAACTCCAGAAACTCATAACCTCGATGCCCAGACATCTTCAAACTATTTTGAAAAGATGAGGATATGCTACACCATGGTAAATATACCCCGTCCCAAACATTTCGAGACCTGAAGCAGGAATCAAATTTAAAATGAGCTCGTTTTTATACAATTTTCTATTCTATTCTAAATGTCATGTAATAAAATATTGGCATTTCTGGAATTCGGGTTTTAATATGCGCCCTTTAGGGGGTAAAGAAAGCACAGAGGTGTTCCTTTGATGTACACCGTCCCAGTGACAAGCTGTTGTACCCCATTTTGCTAATTTTTTGAGAGTGCGTGAAGGACTTTGAACAAATCCCTAACCATAAAAATGAGCAACAGCAGTAGTAATGCTTGCCTTAGTGTGGCTATTTACTTATGATCTGATGGACAAAGAAAAAGAATGCCGTCAAGCGAAATCAAAATGAAAATGTAAGCGTAATCTCAGACTTCTGTAATTAGTCTCTCTCTCGCTAATTTAGTTGGAATCAATGTAATGTCACTTCCGTATCTCGTTACAATAGTCTCTCTCTCTCTCTCTCTCTCTCTTTCTCTGACTGAATATCCTTCCTGCGGCAGGCGGATAGACATCTCAGGCTCCAGTCACGCACTGAGCGTCTGCCTGGTCTGGTTCTGACGATGAATTTTGTTTGTCCTTTCCCTCAGAGGGCAAATGACAAAAAAGTCATAAAAGGAGAAAGAAGAGATGAAAGAACAGATGCACTCTATTGCCTTAAAAAATGCATTATACCTTACACCCCCGTGTTCATATGGCATTGGCCATCTAGTGATTTATCGAGTGAAGCCTGTCTCTTCTCTGAGCAGAGAATCCATGAAGAGTGAAGAGGACAGCCATTTGCTTCCAACCCTTATTATCATGATGACGAGCTTCTCAGTCTGACAGCACTCTTATAAAACAGAGAGTGTGACCGGCCTACCACTGTTTCTGATTACTGCTGTTACTTACTTTAAACAAGCGCTTACAGTCTGGGAATACTAAGTAACATCTGAAGATGCAAAAGTGCCATCCGAAATTTTCCAACACGCCCAATTCGTGCGTATTTTACGAGGTGGCTAATTCGTACAAATTCGTACGGCTTCGCTAACGCGCTTTTGATTGGTCTAAACCCCAGTGACGGGTAGGTTTAGGGGCGGGGTTAGGTGTAGGTTTTGGCAGCTTGTAAGGTACGTATGATTTAGCAAAAAATTTATACTTCACTTAATAAAATATATACGAATTGCTGTAAGATCGGACTGAATTTTCTTCTAAAATCAGCATTTTTATCAGGCTCCTATATTTATGTTTAATTATTTCACTTTAATTGGATAGAAAAGGACCTATGCATTGCTATTATAGTAAAATTACTCAACTTAAACATAGAAGCATGCTAAAAATGCTCATTTTAAAGAGGCATTTGCACATTAACTCGTCCATTATTGTTGAAACCCAGAATGTGTTTTATAAAACCAAATGGTTTTTTAACGACAAGACAAGGTTAGTCCAGAATGCCAAATATCATGTGGTTTTGAAAAATTGAAAATGATATTTGGAAAAGTAAATGGACGTGTACACTACTGTGTCAATTTTTAGAGAACTTTTTTTTAAGACATGGTTTCAAAGGTTTTCAAAACCATATTTAAACCAACATTAATCCAAATGGGCCCCTAATAAAATGATTTCAATAAAAATTTTACTGTATTTTACGTTGTCCTGTTTATACAATTAAGTACAATTAAAGGGCACTTTCTGAGAAACACTGTTGAAAATGGCTCAAGATAGGGCTCTCATCGGTTTGGTTTAGGGTTAGTTTCTTGTCATTTTGAATACTTTACAGTTATTACTATAGCAAGTACATGTAATGTGATAACAAGACCACTTTAAAAATAAAGTGTTACTTAAAATTACTTTGTATTTCATTGGCTCTACATAAAATGTCAGGGTTTCGGTGTCATCAAGTTGCTGTTCTGGCCACCAAAGAACCATAAGAAGTGTGAAGAATGGTAAGAGACAGAAATGGCATAGCAGGCTGGAAGGAGAACAAAAGGAAACAAAACAACGCACAGAGCAGATTGGTTTAGCCAAGAGTGAGGGAAGGAAAGCTTATAGAGTCTGGCGCTGTAATTGGGCCACATATGAAACTCAGCATGTGTCCTTCTCTCACAGAAAATCCGAGAGCACCGTGAGAAAATTCTCCTCCCCATGCCGGAGATCAATTTCACACAAAGTGCTAAGGATTTGCCGCAGAACCATAGAGGAGTCACTGAAATAGACTTGGCTTGTGATATTGGATTGGGTTTGGCCTGAACCTCAGCACTTTTACTGGATGTTTTGAGCGGAGGTGCTCTAAGCTGAGACCAGCATCTCAAAACTTGCATTCAGAGGCATTTTATAGTGCCTTGCTCTGGATCTGGAAAGTGTGTTCTTACTGGCGTGGGAGAGGTCCAAGCTGTGTGACTAAATGGATGCGATAACACTTTTACCACAACTGTGCCTCTGTGATTATAGCTAAAGCATGAATTAGTCATTATTGTATCACTCGCGTTAACAATCAGGAGTGGAGAAAATATCCCTGATTGCAGATTCTGAGAAGCTAGCCGAATCTAATTTTGTCAGGCAAAATAGCCTTGTGGCACCATCTCAGAGCTACTACGCTCTCAAAGCCTCATAAATATTTGATGAAAAACAATAAATAGAGACACAGCCGCAGGCCACTGAAGTATTAAAGTGTAACATATGTGCACTAAAATATACAGAAAGCAATTCAAGCACAGAATGGACGAACACTGTATCTGTTCACTTTTCTATTTCTCCATCTGTCTTTCCTTCCATCCGTCCATCTGTCTATTTATATAGATAGTTTTACACTATAGGCTATAAACCTTTTACAAAGCATTTTCCAGAAAACCGCCTGGTCACTGTCATAGCCACATTTATGTACATTTTCTGTGTTGAATATTTCAGTGACTACTTTAGACCAAAGTCTTTAGGATTTCATATACCACCAGTTGGCATGCAATAGTATGGCATGTTTAAGATCATATGCGTTGTCACTGCAAAGCCTATTGCAACATTGCATGCTAAAATATTTCAAGGAGGAACCCAATAGTAACACGATTAAGGCACCACCACGATGCAGTCGTGTCTCCTCTTTTGTAATAACGACGGCACTCCACTGCGTCCACTCTACCGTGCTATCCGAATATCGAGCGAATCGTTCTCTTGAACGGGTTCTTTGTATTGATTCACTCGAACCGAATCGCACTTGGACATCGCCAAAACCCAAAACAAGAGGGCATTTTGTAAAATCACACAAGCTAAATCACATTACTGAAGTAAAAATGCAATATGTACGAAAGCTTTTTAGTACAAAAATAAAACCACGACAAATTAAATGAATCAATTTTATGAATCGGTTCACTTAAATGAATCACCCGAAAGAACCGATTCTCTTAAATGATCCGGACCACCTAGTGCTCCCTGCCATCTGTGCGGAGCAGCTTGACGCCCCCTGCTGTCTGATGCATGAAAGGCGCTGGGCAAGTTTCACACAATCCTGAGCGACTCCTCAAAGCAATGTGTGCAGGAATTTGACTCGGGTGATGCTCTCAACAGCGGGTTTCGTATGGTTTTCGCTCGTGACCTAAAAGCTGCCGTTTTGCCCGAGCGGAGGTAAAATGAGCGGCACGGAGATCGAGAATTCGGGAGAGGAGACCTGCTTTCGCCTGGAGCACCTACCGGGCAAGAGCCCGCACCTAGCGGGCAAGGCGTCTCCGCAGGTGAACGACCGCTGGGATGCGCCTGAAGTGACGGCCAACGGGGTCCACGACATTGAGGATCGGATTTTACGAATCACCGGCTATTACGGCTACAACCCGGGATACTCCAGCCACAGAAGTGAGTGTTTAAAAAACGCACGCGATCACAAACGCGATACTAATGATGTCGAGATCAAGTCACGGTCGTGTGCACGCTGTGTTGGCCTTTAACGACGAATCTATGAATATGAACGTGAAGGAAACGCACGTTTGCAGGGCGCTCTGTTCACAAGTTGCGTGCTTGATGCATAAATCGGAACAACACGTGAATCCGGTCGGCAGAACTTTCTGTCAAAGTTCTCAATGTAACAGCATACAATATAATGCAAAATATATCTTATACTGCGTATAAGAAATACAAATAAAGAATGAAAAAAAAAAACGTAACAACTGGGATAATAGATACTATTTTAATAAAATGCACCTTTATAACCAATTTAGTGTCGACAAATATAAATTGCCTATGCTGCAAATGTCTGAAGACAAGGTAAGCTTTTATTATTTTATTGTCTTATGTTTTATGAAACAGGCTTGTATGGTACTGCACAGCACACTCATGAATTCAATAACTAGTAATTCACAAGCAGTATGCAAGGTGTGCGGTTGGACAAAATGCACAAGTTGAAAGAGTGTGAATGGAGTAATGATTGGATCCTAACTGTAGTCTGTGCGCCATTCCTGAACCACAGTCTAATCATTTTTATTATTATGATTATTGCGGCCAAGTGTAAATGCACACGTCACACGATGGCCGTGTCTCTGGTGTGCCTTTGTTGCACTGGTGCGGTGTGTAAGTACATGAATCGTGTCTAATGAACATCAGCGTGGAGTGTACGTGTGCGTGCATTTCTGTGTGATGACTTCAAGTCCCCGAGGACTCTGGATGGTAATGTTAACTCATTCATCTTTGTCACTCGTTTTGTTACGTAAGCACATCACACACGACGGCCTGTGCCGAATATGCCAATTTTAAAAAAAATGAATAAAAAACAATAGGGACAATTCGTTCAAACGAAGAAGCCGGTTTTCCAAATCGCTTTTGTTCTTTGGTGCTCGACCAAAAAAATCTCTTTAAATGTCCATTTTTTTGTCTTTCTGTGCGAAGGTGTCACGTCGAAATGTTTCCTCGGAGACCATGCCATGCTCACCGCTGTTTTAAGGCCTGACTCAGCAGTAAATGTAGTGAATTACAGTGTCAGTCATGGACAGGCGAGAAGAACAATGTGAGAGCACTATTATTTAACAGAACTAGTTATCGCCATCCGTCCCCGAGAACTCGGCCCGCGCGTAATTGATGTCAAAAGTCCGAAATTGTCGTCAATTGCATATTTAATCCTGAGGAAATGGACAAAGGCAAGTCTTTTCGCAATTCAGTGCAACAGTTTATATGGTTGAAGTCAAGATGAAAGAGCGTTTTGACTTCTTAAGCGGCTAAAGCTTACTAAATGAGACGCGGCGGTAAATTTTGAGCAGGACTGATTGGATTGTGAAACGTTTCTGCTGTAAATTCAAACCTAAAACACGTTTGCTTTTGGACATGGAAGGTGAAGGTCATCCTCAAGAGCGTTTAGTGTTTGTTGGACCTTGTCTTTTTCAGCGTAAATTCGAATTCCACTGTCATTTAATGTTTCAGCACGATGTCAGACGGTAACATGTACTATGATTTTGTGTAATATTTATGCATCGTTTGTATTTTAAAACATAAACCGCTGTTTACTGGACTGGCAAATTTGTGTGGGTGACGCTCGTTGTGTGATATATGTGCATATCTAGACTGCTGTCCAAAAGTTTGGGAACCCCCCCAGGCAAAGAGGGGTTTTGGACAACATCATCATAAATCTTTATTATTTTGTGATGACTCTGCATTAATAACGGACAAGGCAAAATATGTAAACACTGCATTACATAAATAACAATTTTGTACGACATGGAAAAACATCTACCGATGAATCATCTCCGGACGGTGTTCTGATTGGTCTGTTGTGTTTTAACGTTAATAGGGAAGACTAATTTTCTAGGCAACTAGTTAAGAGACCCTAAACTAAAGTGTAAGTGAAACCATATATTAGTCAATTAGTAATTCCAGATTTTTTTCTTATGACCCTTAATAAGAAATTGCAAGAAGCTGAATAAGAATTTTAAGAATAAGTGTTTTTTGTTTTTTTTTCCCAAACCACAAAAACGTTTTTAAAGCTTTAATTTTAGTGGTTCAAACTTTTATTTAAAAGTTTCACTGTATTTGACCCATTCTATCTTTTGCTAATAATTTAAATAAATAAGTTTATATGACACCATCATTTTAGACACCAGTTAAATTTTTACGACAAACCTTAATACCTTAGTGAGTAGGCATTAAATAAGAACGCTCTGCAGCTTTACGGCGAGCATATGCTGTCTTTTGCACAGGCCCTACAAAAAGCTTGCCCTCTTGAAACTTTTGCAACTGTTTGTTAATTAGCCGAAAGAGCCATCTTGATCTTATCCAGAAAGTCTGCCGGTGTCTTCTGTTGTCTCACACCTCTCTTACACGGAGACGGCAGAGTCAACGTGACCCGATCATCTTAACGTATCCGCAGCGGATGCTGCAGCGCACACACACATGCCCCCCCCCTCCATCTCTGCCCGGACCACCTCGCCTGGAGGGCTATTTTTAGCTCCAGGCCTAATGGGACTCTTCTCATCTACTTAGCCAGAGAGATGCTGTTAACTGTAGTCTCACTTGGGAGCTTTACAGACTTCAGAACAGACAGCTGACGTAAGTAATCGCTCCCGAATCATTAACCCAAACAAAAAATAACGCTCACACTTCAAGTCAGCATTATTTTTTAGCACCAGTGAAACGCCTTCATAGTTTTTACTCATATTTTTCAAATATCTATATTGTTATTGTTTTATAGTTTTAGTCACTTAAAAAAAAGTTAGAACATCGAGAAAATTAATGTAGACACTTGTCTGGATGCTGTTACAACAGATCCATGTCGAATCAAGTTACATCTGAAAACTATTTCAGATGCTATTTTATATTTCTAGTGAATTTATAAAATCACAGACGTGAAGCAGCCTCAGATATAGCCTCAACATATTCTTATCAGGAAAGAGAGAGACTTATTTTTACAGTTTGATTTGATTGTCAGTTAATAATACAACACGACAGACCAGTCACAACACAGTTAAGAGATGAATTATATGAAGCTCTAATATTTTCCATGGATGTGAATTCATTTTTTTGTTGAATAAAATGTTTGCGTAATTTGAGTTGTCCTTTATTAATGAATAGTCATCACAAAATAATATCGATTTCTGCAAAACCCAGCTTTGCATGGGGGGGTTGGGGGTCCAAACTTTTGCACTTCTCTGAAAGGAACACTCCACTTTTTTGGAAAAAACTCCAACTCCAATGTAAAAAGCTGAATTTGAGAATGAGCCCATTTTCAAAAAAAGTGGAGCGTTCCTTTATTGTGATTGTTGTTTTGGGGCATTTCCTACAGGGTTGATTGATTATTAATAATAACCATAAAACCTTTCGGCTTTAGTTAATCTCTGGTCAGTATTTGACTTGTTTGCAACTGGAAGAATCATGTTTATATGCTGCATCAGCACAACATTTCCAGAATATAGAATAATTATATACTTTATGTGTACTCCTGTGCTGCCCCCATCTGGTCATTTCACATATATCTCTGAACTCTTTCATAGATTCATAATGATATTTTCTTAATCTTACTTGCTGAATCACACACAAACACACACACACACAGAACCTGATTTTACCAAGTGTGACATGTTCTCGGATTAGCATCTTTGTTAACCCTGGAAAAAACATCACGATTAACCAGATTTCATATTTGAAGAACGTTTAGACTTGCAATCAGTGTTTGATTTTAGGGATTACTCACCTCTAAGTTTATGTTTAAGTGTAAATACTGACCACGCCCACATCTGATGCTACAAATGTAGGGTTATATGGTTAGCATTAGCGTTGGCTAATGACTATCTGCCAACTGCAAATCATAAGGTTTGAGTACATAGAGGATGTGCAACCCCTTTGCCTGGCCAAAAGATGTCACTCTTCGCATCTTACAGTGCTTCTAAAGAGATCTGTCCATACAGGAAAGCTAACTGTTAGCGTTCCAGTTTGTATCATACTAAGAGTAACAGCTTGGACATGGCCATCTTTGTTATCTTTGTTCATTTGCATGTATTTTCAAGAAACATTTTAGTTAAAGGATGAACCAGAAGGGCTTAACTGTTCAAACTAACCAGTGAACATTGAACTCAGTGATGCTGCCTTAAAATTTAAGTCATCTTAATTAAATTACAATAAACGAATGCGTTTAAATTACAAAAATCATCATTTGAATCTTGTAGAATTTTTTTTTCTTACTTTTATTATTTAAAGTAATGTCAAACATATTGGTATGACTTTAACGATCATCACGTTTTTTACATTGTTACATAGAATTATGGCAGAAGTATGACTTTTTTTCAGAACTGCTGACATTTTATCACTCAATTGAATTGTCCCTTTTTATCTCATCATGACATGGCATCTCATATTTCATATTCTCGTGTTATAATTATTAATTACTATGTCATAATTTAAATTCACCAAAGCATGACTTTCTTTCTTATTTAGCCAAAAAAATCCCGGCCAAGAAAAGACCAAGTTCTGTCCAATCCACTGTAGCCTCGCCTTTAGAGTTTATCTTCAAAACGGTAATCATGATTGCAAAAGCGATAAAGACAACAAAGCTCATATTTATGAAAATCGCATAGCTCTTCCACTCTTGTAGGTCTTTTACGGGGTTTAGACGAATTGGTTATGAAGTGTGGGTGTCGTGGCTCTCGTCTTGTAGAACGCAGCTAATAGACGCAGATAAAGGACGCAGCAGGTCTGTGGACAATGGCGGAGGAACATGGCACTGATCTAAATGACAAAGGTTCTGAATGGCAGCGTCGAAGGTGGAACACAAGGGCCAGGCGTTGCTATGGCAGGACACAAGAGGAGGGGGACGCTGGGATGAAACAACAGGCATCTCCAATGGCAGGTGTCCGTTTGAAAAAGAGGTCGAAAATAAAACCACTGCTCAATATAGGTCCATATTAGCGCTTTTTGTATTTTCCGTACAGAAGTACTTGATTGTAGTTTAGTGTCTGCAGTGTTTTAATAATATATCAGCAAGAGAACAGTTAAGTCGTTAAAAAGACTGTGCTTTAATTTCCTTCTTGGCATCAGAAAATATATGTCTTGACACAAAATCCATCATCAAGTGTGTGTGAATATGTAATATAAGCTTATGTTTCAACTGCGGAAATATTAATCTGTCTTTCAATATTTCTGTCTTTCTTTGCACGGCTAGGGTTTATTTTCATGGCTGTGAAGAGCTGTATATATGCGCACGCAGGAAAGATATTGATATGCATGATTGAACGCAAACTCAATCGACTAGAGGGGAAGAGGGGTTGTGGATGCACTTTCCGTGTATGTGTAAAGAAACAACCCGTGCTCCACTAAAACATTTATGTTAAATTATATTACAGCGGATCTAAAAACTCTTTTGGACTCCGCGACAGAAGCAAAAATATTTCGATGATAAACAAGTTCGAGTTTCTTTTGAATTATAAAACAAACTGTTCTAAATGTATTTTACTTTTCAGAAAGCGCTAGATAAAAAGATAAAAACAGTAAAGATACAAATAAAATCTGTTATGAATAAATGTTTTTCTATTCTTCAAAGATTTTTCATACATAAAATGTATCATGGTTTCCTCATAAAATGGATTTTTGATATTCATGACAGTAATAAATGGTCGCAAATCAGCTTATTAGAATGATTTCTAAAGTATTATGTAACTCTTATGACTGGAGTAATTGCATCACAAGTATATTATTTTGTATTTTCTTTTTACCAAGCTAAACTTAGTGAAACATGACAATAATTATTTATACTACACCTACTGTTAATCTGTTATCTTTGTGAACTGAAGGGGAACTGAAAGTAAAGTCCCAGTAAAGTCCAACATAATTTCCAGAGGCAATAATGCATGTACAGAATGCAGTAAAATCCAGATATTTTTATGGTGGCTTGTTGAGTATTTCAAGTGTTAGGAAACAGAGCAATCACTTGAGGCAATGGCAGTTATGTGGGTGTATGTGGTGCCAGCCAGAGGTCTACAAAAGTAAAATGACTTAATCTATATACACACAGCATATACAGGATATGTACAGACAAAGGGGTACATATGTAAAATACACACACATAATAATGCAGGTGCACATGAAATGAAATGCACATCTATCTGTAAGATAAAGATTTGGAGTCGAGGCGATAAACACAATAACAGTGAGGTACATTTCCTGGCATAGTACAATCAGAAATGCTGTTGGGTGACACTCTCTGAGCTCATAGAAATCTGACTCTTCTCAAAAACCCGCTACTAATTCACCAGTATAATAAGCGCTGGCTAAGCAAACAAGCTTCATTTGAGTTCGGGAGCGTGCGGTGGACCACAATGCAGTACGTGTTTGTGCGTGCGGTGTTAAATCAAGCCGGCATGAATGAATGAGAGGCAGAAAGCTTTATTTTGTGTAAGGTCGTGTGAAATGGGAAGAAACAGATGTAGGAGTGTGTGGGTGTTCGGCTAATCGAATGCATGGCTGGGACCACTGGAACAAGCATCATTGAGACGTATTAAATGCGAGGCCATGAAAACCGCAGACAGGGTGTAATGGACCCTGCTCTGACCAGGCAGGCCTGCTAAAGGGGTACTCAATACCTGAATTAGTGTGATTTACAGACTCCCTTTAGTCCTGATAAAATCCCAGCGCTGCACAGTTCACAAAATAAAGCTACTTTTATAGAATAGTTCCCCAAAACAAATTCTTAAAATCACCAGTTTTGACATTTCAAACCTTTTTTAAGGACGATAAAGGAGATACTTTGTTAAATGTTAAAGCTGCTCTTTGCCTAAAGAAAAAGCATATAGTGACTGTGCAAAACCATTCGATAGCGTATGTGACAAACAAAAAATAAGTGCATAATATTGGTGCATCATAAGTACACTTTTTCTAACCTTTTACTTGCGCTGTTTATGCTACAAAATAGCAAGGAATAGTGTATAAGTACACAAATTGAGATGCACCTTCAGCTTTAGTTCTAATTAACTTTTGTTGCATGTAAAAGAGCAGCTCTGACACCCTTCAGCATTCCATGGAAAAAAGAAAGGCGATTATGGTCACTGTGTCTTATATTGGAGAAAAAAACTCCACAAGAAAGAAGTAATCGATTACAGAATTTAGATTTTGTCAACATCAACTTATCACTTAAACCAAAGTACAGTTTCCAGACTCTAAATTTCCTGACACTTGAAGTGATTACCAGAAAAAATGTATAATTTCATCCAGGAACGCACCAAATTTTCCGAGACAAGACTTTTTATGGTGTCCCCCAAGGCTCTGTACTCGGTTTTATTAGCATAATGCTACAGAGACTCAGACGGCAAGACGAGACCTCTGCTAAAGCGAGCAGTGAAGGGCCTTCGAGTGGAGCACAAGTGCTGATGAAAGAAGGAAAGAACACGGCTGGGCAAGGAGAGAGAGAGCAAGAAAAAACAGCTATTTTCTTGCTTAACTAAATAACTCATCTTTGTCATACTGCCTCATCAATCTCACGTGGAACTGACTGGAAAAAGGGCAGATTGAAAAAACAAAAAGAACGATGAGGAGCAAAAGAAAAAGGGGAGAGGGGCCTATGCAGCATAATTAGCCCGAGCTGCTTGGTTACCTTCCAAACACAGCAAAGGATACTTCTAGCAGGAGAAGAGGCGGGGACAGAGAGAGAGAGAGAGAGAGAAACGGAGGGAGAGAGATATGAAGGGGATGATTGCATTCCACACACACTTGAAGCACAGTCTCCCTAGGAGACGCACGATAGCAGCATGACAGTGCAACATCTACACTAGAGCACGACTTTACGATTATATGTGCCACGCTGAGAGCGCTCGTGAGCCCCAGAGCAAGAGAAGTAAGTTTGTCACCAAGCAGAAAGAGAGAAGTAACAGCAGGAGAAGAGCACAGTAAAAGATATCAAGAGGAACCAGAAAGAGACTGTGGGAGTGACAGGAGAGATGCGCGTGGGGATGAAGTGGGTTTGTCGGAGGAGGTGAGCCGTGCCGCTCGTACACACACGCGCACACACACACTTCCAAAAGCTCAGGACTCCCAAGGAAGGAGGAGAGGATGAAGAAACACTCGGCCCGAGTGGCCCCTCTCAGCTCCTATAGCGCCCAGGTGCTCACCTGCCCCATCTCTGAAGGTAAAACGCAACCGTTCGTGCGCTTTCGATTACATTTGTCCCCCCTGAAATATGCTAATCTTGAGCTAGTCCGGCGTAGTTACAGAGCAGCGTGTAATCATAACGAACTTCTTCCTGAAAATGACGGAAGTTTGTTTGCTCATTTAGACGGCTAAACTAGTCTGCGGTCGAGAAGAGATGCAGGAAAGTGAGTGAGTGAAAAACGGAGACATGTACTGTTAAGTCTGTAAGTTAGCATGGTGGGAAATGTGTTAAGTGCGTGTTTATGTGTGTGTGTGTGTGTGTGTGTGTGTGTTCGTTTCCAGAAGTTTGTGTGTTTGCAACCAAGCAGAATAGGAGCCGTAATCTTACCTCAGCAGTTTATATCACACTTTCGATATTAAATGACATTTTATTTAATGATGATACTGTTTGTTTATCTAAATACAATGCCGGCTTTGTGGTGCTGTTGTGTTTTTCAGGGGTAACACTTTACAGTTTGTTAACTCAAAAGTACATTAGTATGCGGTGCATTAACAAACGTTAGCATACAACTTTAAATGTTAAAATGCATTAGTAAAACACTAATAAATGCTGTTGTTAATTCATGTTAATTGTCAGCAAATGAAATGTTCTGGTAACGTGTTATCCCTTCATAAAAACCTGCATTACAAAGGGTCTCTATATTTATCTATAATCTGTATTTATGCTGTATTTCTGATAATAACCGGTTGTGTTTGTGTTACTTGTCTGGTTACTTTTCACTAGTGTTTTGGTGGAGACTCTGCTTGTAGCAGCAGGTGGCATATCGCACAGTTGCATTGTGGGATTGTATGACGTTTCTGATCACAGTTTTTAAAACTTCCTGCTTGTACTATTATCGAATTGATTTATATTGATTACATCGATTATCTGATTAAAATTTTGATACATGCGTTGGTCTTCTCAAACAAGCTCTTTGCTATAATAAATCACTAATTTGTTTTTATTAGATTTTTTCATAAATACTATATAATGCTAATATACTACTCTGCAGGTTCTGATTAAATTAGAATGCTTTAGATTGACATTTTTAGTTTGACATGATGGTGTATATATATATATATATATATATATATATATATATATATATATCACCAACTTTCAGGGTTTTTGTCTACATGAAGATTTTGTTTAAGCCTATATCAAATAATAAGCATAAAATGAATGCAAAAACAACATTAATTCATTAGAAATGTCAATTTTTTTGACTGACATGGGGTGATAGAATGTGCTTTTTGACAGTAAAAAGAACAAATATACCAAGATCATAAAAACTGATAAAAATAATTAAGTAATAATAATAATAAGATTTTTAGACGTATGTCAGCAACCAAACTGCTCGTCATAAGTCGGCGTACATTACCAATTCCTTTTCCAAACGTCTTCCTGTAAAACGATGGTTATGAATCTCACTGCTGTAAAATAACAATAACATTTTGAGCAGCGCAGTGAAAATATGTAGGGGCGGTAAATCAGGGATTTACCATTGATGTGACATTTCTGTGCCTCCACATCTTGGACCTGCGGTTCCTGGTATTGTTGGTTTCTGCAGGTTGTTAAGCTATCCAGCCAATCCACAGGATATAAAAAGTCTGTCAGTGTGGGTGCACACCGTGGGAGCCCTTTTTTCAGTAAAAAATATGTCTAAAAATGTGGCAGGTTTTTTTTTTTTTTTTACTTAAAAATGACATCATTCAAGTTAAGTTGTGGTTTAACTGAAACTGCGTGAAATGAGACTTTCAGTATATTCTTTCAGTTTTGTGGCTTCTAGGCTAGGCAGAGCGTGGCTGTCGCGCGATTTTAGTTACGGTCAGCTCTTTAAACATCATTTACATAACTATTCGTCTGAAAGGTGAAAGTCATTTGAAGTAACGATCAATAAAGCAAAGTGAGATCAGGGTCTTGTGTGCTGTGCATTGAAGTATCCAAGGACTTTGAGTGGTGCAGGCCTTTCCTAATGCTGTCGATTAGAATACTTCGAATTTTAAAAGTCAACAAGACAAACACATGGAAGGTACAAGAACACCATCATTTCCAACATGTCCAGCCTTTATAAAGTCAACCAGACATTAGTGCAATGTTGAGAGATCAGTATGTATATTATGTATATTTTTCTTTATGTAATATAGATGCAAATATAATTAATTATTATTAATAAACTAAGAGTATGTTTACACAATAACAATGTACTACAAACAGTAGAAATGTACCTGGACTTAACTCTTTTCCTTTTCACAAAAATTCACAGAGATCCAATTAATAAAGCATAATTTTCACACAATTGCTCGAAGAATATCATGTTATGACTTCAAAACAATATTAATATCCTGGGAGATTTGAAAACTGCTTTTGAACAGAGATGTACTTGAGAGGTGAGGAGCTTCATGAGTCAACAAAACAGTTCAAATCTGCATAAAAAGTAGTTAAAATGACATCAACAAATGCATTTTTATATCAGTTTTTGCTGATTTTGATTTGTTAACACTATCGGGTAGGTTTATGGTTGGATTTGGTGTAGCGCATATTTACAGCGTGATAGAGCATTAACTTTTAGCGACAGTCCACAGATATTTTAATTCTGAACCACTGCAATACATACCTATATCAATAAAAATGTGCCAGGGTTCACATATTGAACCTGTATTGAACTCAGTGGACGTTTCACTTTAAAACTGCAGCAAAACTTACAATAAAGTACATAAAAAATTTTATGAGAGCAGGTTGGAAGAAACATAAATACAGACTAAACATATGCGCATGAGATTACTGTTTTCACATTTTTATATTTACTATAAAGAAGATAATGGAATCGTTGTATGGGGTTTCGTCCTGGATTGAAAAACAAATCATCCCAAGACTTATACAGTTTGTGCTAGTGGCAAAATTACTTTGGTTTTATAGTAGTTTGTTGCGATATAGCGTTGCGCTGTAACGTTAGTAAGTATGGCCTTGTTTGATTTGCATGCACTTTGAAATCTGTTTTTAAAAGTATGCAACAGTTTGCACCCAAAATGCCTTTGTCATGTAAATAAAAACCAAAACTTTAACTCTAATTTTAAAAAAAGTGTGGTGTGAACTTGTCATATTTTAAAGAGACTAATTTTTTTCTCTACATTATGATACCAGGAGATATCGCCATATGACAGGTCTATTCAAGTCATTGTATGCATGAACCGCATTTTTTAATTTACTTGCGTAAAAATTATGCCATTGACCTAAACACACTGACTCTCAAAAATTAAATAAAGAATATACAAGTAACATGGCCAATTATTCGATATTTACATTAACAGCTTCAAAACATCATTCCATGAAGTCTGTACTTCAGTCAGGGTGAGATCCATGGCTTGATAGCGGGATCCCAACAACAAAGTGGCATTGTGAGCGAGTGTGTGTGTGTGTGTGTGTGTGTGTGTAGACGTGCTTGCTGACCCAGCACACTGTTCTAGTGACCATGGGCCAGCGCATGTCATCTTTTATTCCTGGCTTAGTGTAAATTGATCACTCTGAGTCTACAGCATAACGGATCTTGGCTTTGTGATACTAGCACTCTTCCCCTCTGTTCAATCTCCCATCATCCGCCGTCCACTACTCTATCTATCTATCTATCTATCTATCTATCTATCTGTCTATCCGGCCGTCTATCTACCTCGCTGAAGGAGGCCATGACCGATGATGACAGCAGGATGTATTCTGATTGGCTGATTTTTCGGTGGGCGCCCCGTGGTGTTGATTTCTATGTATATCCCACTCTATCTGAATGGTCTCTGTGCTTCTCCATGACCCTGTGGAGCTATTTTTGACAGGCTTGTCCGTGCGACGTAGGCAGATTTCAAACGCTTTAGTGCTTCACCTGCAGGTAACTGACACTCGCAGCTACTGATCGATACATCCACGGAGAAAACTTCAGGGGCAGCCGCGCGAGGAAGTGTTGTTGGATTTCTCATGAATAAAACACAAAGACAAAAGCGCACGATTAGCATTTCTTAACCCTGTCTAAAAATAGTCTGTAATTCTGTGTTCTAGCTTTTGACCAAATAAAAGACAGGAACAGTACATTTCTTTTATAACACAGGAAGGAACAGAAAGTAAGTACAGAAGATTTTAAAGGAATAGGCAAATACACTTAAAGGAACACGCGACTATTTTTGAAGATAGGCTTATTTTCTGTTTTTGAAACCATTCGGCTGATCTTCGGGGCTGGCGATAGCATTTTTAGCATAGCTTAGCATGGATCACTGAATCTGATTATACCAGAAGCATTTCGCTCAAAAATGACCAAAGACTTTAGATATTTTTCCTATTTAAAGGACAACTCTTCTTTAGCTACATTGTGTACTAGTCAAGTTTTAAATAGGAAAAATGTCAAACTGTAAGGGAGCCGGAAAATGAGCCTACTTTCAAAAACAGTTGAGCGTTCCTTTAAGTGTGTTTGCACGTCCTGCTGTAAATACTAGTGCTTGGAAAGCAGTTAAGGAACCTTTTTTTTTTTTTAAATGAGGTCAATTATAGTTAGAAACAAAGTAAAAACAAATGCAGAAGGAGGAATAGGTAAGAAAGATAGAAAAGTAGTTAACGACGTAACTTGTGACGAAATACGTGTACGTTTTTAATTTGGTAGTAAAACAAAGTTTTGAACATTTTATTGGCGCAAAGATGGGAATGTGTATTTTGTACAGCAATTGCAACTGCTTTTTGTCACTTTATGTACTTAAATATAGTTTTTCAAAAATCTGTTGATGCAGAGAGTTCTCTGTGAGAGTCAGGGTTAGGGGGTGGAATATACAGTTTATACAAGCTTAAAAAATCATACATAAGTTTTTTTTTTCAATATAAACTAGCAGAAAGTATATGAGGGTAGGCTTAGAGTGTAAAGAAAATACAGTTTGTACAATTACGTCTATTCCCACGCGTGTTTGCAAAAGGACACAGGTTCAAATTCCTCCTAGAAAAATTACAATTGTGCTTGATGCTCCACCATCGGCACATAATAATGTAATGCAATAATTTTTGTAATAATGCTTTTTAAGGTGATGCACTCGCTTACATTTAAATGTGAATACAAACATGTCTTCAGGCTGAGTTTTATCGTCCTATAAATAGAATATGCACGAACGAAGCGTGCAGAAGGAGAATAAAAATAAACACAGGAGATTTCGTAATCCAGTTTTATTAGCTGGGACGTAACGAGGCAAGGAAGTATAATGTGTGCTGTAATGGTGCAATACTGATCTGTGTGTTGCAGGAGAGGAGGGCTCAGAATCACATGCAGAGACTCCAGTCAGTGAAACGAGCGGAAATGGCACCGTATACCAGACCTGCGCCAACACAGTGCTCAAGGTGCTGGGGGGTTTGCTGGTGGTGCTGTGTGTCTCCTCGTCTTGGGTGGGCACCACACAGGTGGTCCAGCTCACGTTCAAATCCTTTTCCTGTCCCTTCTTCATCACGTGGTTCAGCACCAACTGGAACATTCTCTTCTTCCCCCTCTACTATTCTGGGCACGTGGCCACCACCAGAGAAAAACGGACGCCCATTCAGAAATTCAGGTAAAGTCAGAATGAATGAATCTGGTGGATTACGATGTGATGTGAAAACCAGAACAGTTTGCAGGAAGTAGAACATGTGAAAATCAAACATTTCTAATTATCCAGCTCAACGTACTGTACACTTATTACAGAAGATTAGAACTTGATAGCTACCAGCCCCGGAGGTCCACTGTAATGCAGTCGAGCTCTATCCCAATAAATATCAAGTCCTACTTTATATTATGTGGACTTAACTACTATGTACGTACATCAAAAAAGTACAATGTACTTATTGTGGTCATATTGTATTGAAAAACACTTTTTGCTGCTGTTGAGGTGGGATACGGGTAAAGATAGGGACAGGTTTTGTATTCTGGGTAGTTTTAAGGGTGGGTTGCTGATATTTAAATTGCAGAAATTAATAACAGATGTACATGCAGGTATTTTTCAATACCTAAGTACAATTTAAAAACATGAATGTAGACAATAAGTGCATTCAGAATGGTTTTGCAAACTAGAGCAACCAATTAATTGAAAACGTCTGCTCAACAAAACGAGACAAAGTGAACATGAATGTAACAAGAAAATTTTCAGGGAAAATAAAAAAGAATCCTTTTTTTTTTTGTTTGTTTCACACACAAATATATTGTGGGTCTATATAAAAGCACCTAGCCATAAGGACCACTTTGATTATTAATTTGTATTTTTGGATCATTTTTTTAAAAGAGGGTTAAGTCTGAATTGTCAGGATAAACACACTCAGGTTGAAGGTCACTGGCATCAAACCTGCTTTGAACCTTAACTAACCAACCTTTTAAATCTTAACTACCCCAGAGATAACCTCCAGCCTTTTGGGTAAAACTTTACAATAAGGTTCATTAGTTAACATTATTAGCATTGATAAACATGATAAACATGAACTAAACAATACATATACAGCATTTATTAATATTAGTTAATGCTAATTTCGGCTTTATAAAAACCCTGAGTAGTGTATTTTTTATCTATTTTTTATCTGTGACCTAACATGAACTAACAAGGAGTGTAACAAAAATGAATGAATACTGTAACAAATGTATTGTTCATCGTTTGTTCGTGTTAGTTAATAGTTAAGTGTTGCCACCTTTTGCTTTCTCATTTAACTGTGTAGGGAATGTAGTCGGTTGTTTGGGGAGGACGGGATGTCTCTGAAGGTGTTTCTGAAGAGAACGGCGCCTTTCTCCATCTTGTGGACGCTCACTAACTACCTGTACCTGTTAGCACTGAGAAAACTAACTGCTACGGACGTCTCAGCGCTCTACTGCTGCCACAAGGCCTTTGTCTTCCTCTTGTCGTGGATTGTCCTCAAGGATCGCTTCATGGGTGTGCGGGTAGGTGGAATATAACCCTAATTATTGCTCAGTTAGTTGCAGTATTTCATGTATTAGGGATTCACGTATCAAGGTCATTTTACCTCAGCGACTGTTTGATTATGTTCGAAGTTGAAATATGGTTTCTTTGGTACAAATGATAAATGTGAGCCCGGAACTAAAACCTACCTTTTAGAACCTTTCATTAAATCATCTGGAGACACTCTGGACAACAAGTTATAATTGGTTCGTACGTTGTCTGAGCACATTCATTAATTGTTAATTCATTCATGCATTTGGGGCAACAAGAAGCTTCCCAAAGCTTTGCTGCTGTGATCAGGGAAGTTGAAACACATAATAGATATAAATGGAGAGTCAATGAGAAATCGTTTTTCGTTCAAGTTATGCTTACATCAGAAATCTTTACTTTCAATGCACTTGACGTTTCAGATCTGGTATCCGATATTTATTGTGGTATAAACCTTAATCCTTAAATATTGATTAACAGTGTCTTTGTAATCTTTCCTTATAGATTGTGGCCGCCATTATGGCTATAACAGGCATTGTGATGATGGCTTATGCTGACGGCTTTCACGGGGATTCCTTTATGGGTGTGGCTTTAGCAGTCGGCTCCGCCTCCACTTCTGCTCTCTACAAGGTGAGTGCAGCTGAAAATAACAGTTCCCAGAAGATCCTTGATGACCATTAAGACTCCTTCACTATTGATATGCTTTTCCTGCAAAACCACTCAGGTGCTGTTTAAGATGTTCCTCGGCAGTGCTAATCTGGGCGAGGCCGCTCATTTCTTCTCCACCATGGGCTTTTTCAATCTCATCTTCATCTCCTGCGTTCCACTCATCCTGTACTTCACCAAAGTGGAGCATTGGGGTTCCCTCTCCTCTTTGCCCTGGGGTTACCTCTGCGGGCTGGCAGGCCTTTGGCTAGGTAATGTGTAATTATGGAAACTGATTCTTTAGCCAATATATTCAATATTAGCTCATTTAAAAAAATATATGTAACCCTGGACCACAAATCCAGCCGTAAAAGTAAAATTGAGATTTATACTTCATCCGGAAGCTGGAAAAAAAGCTTTCCTTTACTAATCAAAAATTAAGTTTTGATATTCATGGTAGGAACTATACAAAATATCTTCATGGAACAAGATCTTTACCTAATAATTTTTGGCATAAAAGAACAATCGATCATTATACAGTGTATTTTTTGCTATTGCTAAAAAATAAACTTGTGCAATATGGCTTTGTCGTCCTGGACCGCATATAACATTTACAATAATTCAATGAAATATTGTATTTTTTCTTTCTTGTGCACAAGAAAAATAAAAATAATACTCCATATGTTACTTAGGTCACTCTTATATTTTAAGGTCAGATTCTCGCTATTACCAAACCATTACCTATGACTTTTGCCTCAATAAACAATAAAGAATATGGCCATGCAGAATATGTCATTACTTATAAACAGCCAATATACTAGTATGCTAATAAACAGCTAGTTAAGAGTGAGAATTGGTGAAAAACAATTGAAAAATATGTTTTTGGTAATGTAATGATGCGCCATCTACAGTACTAAATGGCAAATGCTAACCAGCTGGGGGAAAATAATAAATAAATAAAAGGTTTAGTTTGTATACATGCGCAGGCGTTAAATCACGCTGACGGTTTACCACTTGATCACTGCTGGTTTAGACGTGAGTTATTGTTGTAGGGGATCAAATACAACCCTTAAGTACACTACCAAGAGTGCTTTAAGTGCTTAGTAAGTGAGAGAAATCAGGTTAGAATCATCAGTTTACACCTCGAAGTGGCATTTCTTAGATATCCAATATGTGCTGCATCAGTCTATGTGGAGCATAATAGTAACAGATCCACTTATATTTACTGTATATTTGAGCTGAAGTGGAGCTCTGTATCTCTAGGGTGTTTTAAGGATAATGTGATATCCATTAACTTTTGTCACTCGTCCAAATCATGTGAAGTTCTCTGTGTATTTGGCCACTTAGAGAGGATTGAATGACAAAAGATGCTATATGGCCAAATCATAACATAAAGTTCCTATTTTTGACTCTCTCTCTCTCTCTCTCTCTCTCTCTCTCTCTCTCTCTCATAGTATTTAACATCCTGGTCAATGTAGGAGTGGTACTCACGTATCCTATTCTGATATCCATTGGGACGTTACTCAGTGTTCCAGGCAATGCAGGTGAGTCCATGCTGTACATCATTAGTGCTTGAAAATAATTACACACACACACACACACACACACACACACACACATATATATATATATAGAGAGAGAGAGAGATTGCATATAAATATACACACACAAAATGTTAGATCAAAGTCATAGATTTTTCTTATATGCCAGAATCATTAAGATATTAAGTAAAGATCATGTTCCATGAAGATATTTTAGAAACATCATACTGTAATTGTATCTTATTTTTTTATTAATAATATGCATTGCTAAGAACTTTGTTTGGACAACTTTAAAGGCAATTTAAAATTTTCAGATCAGATTCCAGATTTATAAATCTGTCCATATAAATCTAATTAGCATAATTTGGTCTTTTGAGGGTTTTTTTGCTGTAATTTTTGTCATATACATTATATTTTATTGTATTAATTAGATATGTATTTATTATTTTTGTATAATTATTGAACGTATCACAACAACATCATTTCTGTAACACATTTTTTCATATTTATTTAGGTTATTTTTAACGTTTACTATTTAAACAATTTTTTCTTACACTGTGGTAAGGAGACTTTGTGTGTAAAATATTCTTAACTGACATTAAAATAATGTCATAAGGCAAAAAATAGCAATAATTTTCTTCACTCAAAGCAAACAGCCGAGCCAATGGCAAAGGGGTGTTGAGGTTGCCAAGGTGACAGTAAAAGCCTTAAGAGGGTGCTTGTCTATAAAAAAAAAGTCTTTCAAGGTCAGTTTGTTAAATTACATGTGGCTTTTCTTCAGAAAAGAATTTATGCTTAATTATTATTTTAAACCATTTCACATTTCCATAGCCAGTAATTAGAAATCAAGGCTATTAACTTGATCTTATTTTTGTTTTTATGAGCAACGGTTTATTTTGTAGTCAACAAATAGCCACAGGATTGCAAATACTATTCATCTAAAGAGTTCTCCTTCTTAAATAACAGTAACTAATGCTGAACATATTTCCACTTTTATGAAATTTATTTGACTGGAGTTAATTGGTCAGTAATATTCTCACAGAGATTTGGACAGTCTGGGCACAAGGTCCCATTTAAATGATAGAAACTCACTCTTGTGTATAGTTTAAAAATGTATAAGAGTTTCTAACTAAACACTGCACTGTCAAAAGAAGAAAACCTGCAATTGTTAATTACATTAAATAAGTAATACGGTTCTCACCCAAGGCTGGTTAATCTCTCGTTTATGCCTAATTAATTTTATAGTTTGCTTTGACTTCTGTTACTTTAATAAGCAATCAGCCTGAAAGATGATAAAACGGACATAAAAATCGAAGATTTACTGTCTCTAGGGATCACAATATTGTGGGCACCTTTGAATGAACAAACATTAACCACCTTGCAATTCCCTAATAACCACCCAGAAGAATTACAACAAACATTCAAAACACCTTAATAATGATTTACACTACAATAAAAACTCACCTGTTTAAGGTCCTTGCACACTGAGTCCGAAATGTTTTGTATCCGTTTTGTATTTTTTTTTCTTGTACTTGTCATCTTTTCCATAAAAATTCATGATGAGGATGCAAAAAAAGTTGAAAAATCGAACATGATCAAACATTTTCTGTAAAGGGTGTAAAGTTTGGGATTTTAAAATCTTAAATATACATTTTTTTTTTTAATTTCTGAAATTAAAAATGATCCTGATTTCACAACAACAATACCTAATTCAATTAGTATAATTAAAATACCATTATACATTTTCTTTATATTTTAATGTTTAATTTTTTAATTTTTTGATTTTCTGTTATTTATTATATTATAAAAATATTATATTATTTTTCTAAGTTTTTATTTCAGTTATAGTTTTAGCTAAATCACCTTGCTATATATATATATATATATATATATATATATATATATATATATATATATATATATATATATATATATATATATAAACACATGTATACATACAGAGAGAGCTAGGTTGTAACGGATTAAGTGTAATCTGGATTGCATAATTAGATTCCATCATTTCATATTTATGTATATAAAATGCTTAGTTTATAAAATAGTGTATCGTTTAGTTTGCATAAATTTTATTTCAAGCAAAAAAAATGTTTATGGTTTCAGTTAACTACAATACTCCTTGATAGTTTGTCATAATGTCCAAAAAACATATTTGATTAATACATTTAAAATAAATAAATGTACTTGAAATTTCTGAAATGATATTAAAGTTGTTCCAAACCATATGAAACTGGCATGAATGCATTTAAGAGGTACGTTTAAGAACTCTGCACGTGTGTTTCTCTCTCCAGCTATCGACGTGCTGAAGCATGAGGTCATCTTCAGCGTGGTGCGTCTGGCTGCCACCTGCATCATCTGCCTGGGCTTCCTGCTGCTGCTGCTCCCTGAGGAGTGGGATACGGTCACCCTGCGCTTCCTCACCACCCTCGCCGACAAGAAGACGGAGGAGCACGGCGAGGAGCTCACGGAGTCCAGCGTCCACACGCGCAGCCGGAGTAGAGCCAACGGAGCCGTATCAATCCCTATGGCATGACCTTTGACCTGTGAATGAACAGCCAGCGATCGACACCGATCCTCCCTGTGGCAGCCTATGTATGTGCCAGTTTGATTGTACTTGTATTTTAGAAACACAAAAGAGAATAAGCAAAACGAAGTAGGAGGATGTTTTTTTTTCTTCAATAATCACAAGATCAACCGATCAGAACGCTAATGCCACGCTGTCCAGCTCTTTAAAGGGTCGTTCCACCCCAAAAGGACAGTTTTGTCATTAATCCAATATCCTTGTAACTTCATAATATTACTGTTTTACTGACGACAGAGAATTCAAATTACGTCTTTCATACTTTTCTGCACCTTGACAGCCGTAATTGTTCGACAGTCAATGGGACAGTCGCATCAAAAATATCTTAAATTGCGTTTCCAAGACGATCTAAGCTTTTACGGGTTTGGAACGACATGGGGGTAATTGATTCATAACAAAAAAAAATCTTACATTTTGGGGTGGAGCAAGCCTTTAATAGAGCTGAGAGCGGAGGCTAGAGTGTTCACTTACTGACAGTATTTGTTTTATTTTACAGAAGGGATCTAGCAATCTCTTCCCTGCAATCTCTATGGGAAGATACGCATCCATTCCATAGAAATGGACTTTCAGACTTTGGTCTCCCGCTGCACGACAAACCCCGCCCCTGAACCCCTCCGCTAGCCCCTTCCCATGGAATGTATTCTGTGAATATCGACTCTGTCAGGGCCAGTTCGGCTCACTGTACACATGAATGCATTCAGAGATTGGATATATATATATATATGTATATGAAGTATGAGGATTATTTGCATTGCACGTAGTAGTGTAATACATGTAGGAGTAATATATTATGCTTTAATGAATGAGCCTTTCTTTTCTTTTTATAATAAAAGACAAAAATCTGCTTTGAAAAGCGCTTGTTATTTTTTGACACTTGACGCGTAGAGCTGCAATCAATATTCTTTTCTTTATTTCAGAGAAACCTAACACGAGAAATGGGGACACTCCATACTCTAGGCCCTCCTATCCTTTCAACAAATATGTATATGTCTGAATGTTTTACAATAAATTTAAAACGCCATTCAAAAGTGAAAAATCATAGAAAAATTAAATTGATGAAAAGCTACAGTAAAGACACATCGTTATGAAAATAAAAGGCTGGAGTAATGGCTGCGTCACAAAAATACATTTGTATTTTAAATATTATTAAAATTAGAAAACCATAGAAGCCGTTTCCATCACTAAATTAAAAAACATTAGTAATAATAATTGTGACTTTTTATGTCATTCAGAAAATTACTTATCTAATACAGAAAATTAAAATTATTTTATGTAATAAAGAAAATGTGAGTTTAAAACCCGAAAGCTGTTAGACTGTTTTTGACATTATTACTTATACTTATTAACAGAAAAGAAATCAGAATTGACTTTTCACAGGGAGGCTGAATTAGGGGTGATATGACCAGTCGTTATATAGAATTTTTTTATATAGAACAGTTTTGTTTGACAAACAAACCGGACAGGAGAGAAGGCCTGCATCCCAATATACAAACTATCCATGCTAAATTCTATTTGATATTAGTAATTTGAGCAGATAGTTGTTGGACTTGAACTTGGTATGTACCGACATCTTTCCGTGTTCAAACAAGATAGACAGAACAAGACAGACCAGCTTATGTTTCATATGAAATAAAGACTCGGCTGTCATTTTTATCAGAAATGCATACAATAACTACAGTTACACATACATACAGTGGCTAACGTTTTCAACGATTTCAAGATGCATGTCAGCCGTTTATCTCTTCCTCTTTACTAATTACAGCACAAAATAAACATGAATGAGCATCTGAAGATATCCTGTTTCAACCCCAGAAAGACACCAGTACACACTTTTTGTCAAGTTCTGTCGTTAATTAACTCTCCCATCTAGTATGTTTATCCGACAAAAATGGCAGATTCTGCATTATGATTGGTCAGATCACCTGTCAATCAAACTCTCCTCAAAGGGTCAATTGTGAAGAAAAAAAACCCTTGCGATTCTGAGAAACAAAGTCAGACTTATCTGACAAGAGACCTCCTTAAAAAAAACAAACTACCAACTATGAGAAAAGTGTCAGAATAACCTAGTTTTATTTTTTATTCAATCCGAGAAATGGGCTTCCATGGAAAAACATTTTTTATATATTTTAATAAATACAACACTGGTCAGCGTACTAAACGTAACTCAAAAAAAACACTTAAACTTAAAAACAATGAAAATACATGAGTTTTATTTTATAATCACAAATCTTGGTTTCTAATCCGAGTGTTGTAAATTGAAGCATCAGTTTATCTTGTCACATTTGCCTTCTTGTATAAGAAACTAAAAAGATGGGAAAGTGGAGGAGGAATGGTATCTGTAATTGACACAGAATGGATTCGACCCTGCGTCACATGAGCATGAACGCTCTACAGGTTTTATGAGAAGGTGCGCTGGTCACTGTGCCACAGCTCTGCCTAAGATACACACCATAAAAAAACGAAACTCAAACATGCTGACCGACTAAGACAAACCTTTCATTCCCTTAATTCTCCCTGCAATAAACACGCTAGGACACCTTCACAGTCCTGCGACAGCCGCTCTGTGTGAATGCATAACGACCTCGCTTTCTTGGAAATGTAATGAGATATTAGCTGAGTGGACAGGCTGAACATCTTCAGACCTCTGGAGAAGTCCATTAAACCAAATGAAGCATAGAAAAGGAAGTGAGGGGTAACAGAAGGGGAGGTATGAAAAGCACAGAGGAAGTCTTTAAATCCAAATTATGGTGTCCAGTTCCTTCACTCTGGGAGGTGGCGATAACAGTCCCTATGCTGACACAGTTCATCAGATTTACAGCCATTTTTATGGCCTATTCAAAAGTTTGGGCTCAGTACGATTTTTAAATGTTTTTTTAAATAAAGTAGTCTCTTCTGCTTACAAAGGTGAGCCGATAAAGAAAAACATAATATGATAAAATATTATTAGGAATTTAAATAATTATTGGGCATTTAAATACATATAAATATATATTAACAAAGTTGCAACGCTTAATTTTCAGCATTTCAAATATGAAATAATTCTAATATTTGGTGTTTAAGCAGTATTTATTATTATTACCAATGATAAAAAAATATCTGTGCTGATACAAATCATTCGTTGTGGGAAAAAAACATCTCCATTCTTTCATGAATATATAGCTTTTTAGAAACATTTTAGATATTCCTGTTCATCGTAGTCATAAAGGAGCGTATCACTCAGTGGTTTTAGCAAGCAGTTTTTGTTTATTTAAAAGAAAAAAAATACTATGAAGGAGCATAATTACATTGCTGTGTAATAACTGCAGCCAAGCTTGGTTGGGTTTCTCTAATATCAAGTTATATCTGCTCTAATCAAACAAACAGAAAACTGTCACTAATTCCGTCAATCATCAAGCTTGGCTCCCTGAGCAGTCACATGCCTGAGCAATCAGTGGAGAGACGGGCCCTCTCACCGCCGTCCAACCATTAACACACAGTTATAAAGTAACCTGTGGGGACAGTCACCATGGAAACTTGCCTCATTACGCCAAAACCGAGAAATATAAAGCAAGAGAGGGGGGCACGCACCTGCCATTTCACAACACAACTTTACAGGAGTTTCATTTTGTACAGTTAAGCAGAACTGAGGGGGAATATTCTTTGTTTAGGTTAAGTCAAAACATAACTGAACAGTTTAACTGGATCGGATGCAAGTGGACATTTCTGAAGAGAACACACCATGATCTTCAGCAGTACATATGTATGGACTCCTGGATACGACATTCAGATGGAGTGAGGCCTGGATTATACCCTGAAAAGCAGGTCAAGAAATGGAGTTGAGGAACCTATTTTGATATATAACTTAACCTTGGATGGGAGTGTAAGTGCAGCATGGGGAATAGCAACTCCAGGCCAAAGATTTGCCAAGTTGCACCATCTCGTAGTGAACCAATGGAGGATGAGCCTTCACTGTTTCCAACCTCATCATGGATGATCACTTCTGTAAAAGGCACAGAGATGCAAGAGAAGGGGATTGTGGAACAGAGGAAGACCAACCATCTGCCTCCTTTAACAGGAAGACACAAAATACCATATTCTGATCATTTACAACCAGGTGAGTGTGTAATTTTTCACATTTAGCACTAATTATGGACAATATTATTATATGGTTGCGCATTCCGCGGTGCAACACCACAGTTCTAACCTTTTGAAGATCAATTTTAAACCAATTTCAGACTTTCAGCCAAATAGCACCAACTATCAAGCCTACTAATGACATTGTTAAAAGAATGCACTTTTCTACAGGCTGACATAACAACATTGACTCAGCCAATGATGTGGGATTAGGGTGGGACTATTATTTTATTTGACCAATGGCAGATAGGAGAAGTTTTCAGGATAACCTGTTTAAAAGTCACATTTTTTTACATGCAGTTCCTTTTAGTGCTATAGTAGAGAAGATACTATACACTTCGTTTTTTTGCTTTTACTATGTTTTATTAATAAGCGTAGTATGATCATGATCATTTTATTATTTCATTCATGCTTGTGAGTTTATGTTGCGTCACCAACAGGATCTCAGAGTGACTGTGATAAAACTGGTCACAGCATTATTAAGCCTCATCCACCACAACCAGCAAAGATCTGAACGTACTTTAAAGAAGGTAAATCCGAGAACACCTAATACCTCTCCTTTTAGTAAAAAAACATACATTTTGTTCTTGACAGGACAGGGAATGGAAAGATGGGCCTGTCCACTGCTATTCCACTCCCAGCCTGAGAGGGCACTGTGGCGCAAACAAAACACTAAAGGTACATTTAAATAAAACATTCATGAAACCAAACTAGTTTGAGTCTTCTCAAAGTTACAGCTAAATTCATAGACAAGACAAGTTTTACATATAAGGAACAAGGTACAGCAGAAATTCTCAACTCTGGCCCTCAAGATCCACATTAATGCAGTTTTAGCTCCCAACTTGATCAAACTCACCTGCCTGTAACTTTAAAGCAGTCATGAAGTCATGATTAGCTTGTTCAGGTGTTCGGTTAGGATTAGAACTAAACTCTGCGGGACCTCGAGAGCCAGAGTTCAGATCCCCTCATTTACAGCCACCTGTAATATTCTCAAAATACTGAAGCACATTGAAGAACATTAGTGTAATTCGTTCACTCAAACTCAATTAATGGAGGGCCACAGTTTTGCTCCACTCCTAATCAAACACACCTGATCCTCAAGGTCTTCATGATCACTAGAAACTTCCATGCATGTGTGATTTGGAGCTGTGGCCCTCCAGGAATTGAGTTTTAGACCAATTGTTCAGTTGTAAAACACTGATCTTCATCTTGCATTTTGTATTTATCCAGAAAAGGATATAAATATGAGGTATCTGATGAGTTTGTTAAGGTGTTTTAAATCTAAAAGATGTAGATAAAAAAGGAGAAGACTGACATCTGGTGAGCACTGAGCCTTGCCCTGTGGTCCCACTAGATCTGATTACTGTGTTGTTGGAGTGGAAAGTATGTTGGGGTGCTCCTGTGTTACCTTCAACTCTGGGATCCATCATCAGAGGACAGGGGACCAGGAGTAGATCCCTTTTTCAAACTCTGGAATTCCCAGGCACAGGGAAAGATCTTGCACCATCATCCAACTCATTATTTTTCTCAACGAACCTTTCCAGTTTTTTTTAATTGTACATTTGCGTCACTGAAGCCATATCTCAGTCTCTCAATCTCTAAGCTAAGGGTTTGAAACTTTCTACCGATGCTTTCATTAATGTTTGAAGTGTCATGACAAGATTTTAGCAACTACTTACAAATGCCACTTGGAATTACATTAACACGTTGAGGCTATTCTTAGGTGGATCACTCGAGCATTCTTGACCTTCGCAGGGAAACACGAAAGGTCTCCTGCTGGCACAGACGATGCTCAGTCGCCAAGCAACCAAGAAGCGGCAAGCTCAGCAGAGGTGCTTTAGGGAAAGTCAAGGGAAGCAGAAGGGGGTGTACACCTCTTATTGTGAGTCCCTTTGTTCAATCATTTTACAGATTGTTGAATTGCCCAAATAGACCTTTCCATTTTGGTTGAGTACTTCACATAACTGAAGTCTTGTCTAACAGGTGCGATAGAGGGTTTGTTTTGTGTCCAAGCCAACGCAACAAAAATCTTCTGGGATGAGTCTGAAGGACTGAAGTAGCAGTCGGGATACAATGAGTGATAAACCACCAGTGTTGGGGAAAGTTACTTTTAAAAGTAATGCCTTACAATATTGCGTTACTTCCTAAAAAAGTAACAAATTGCGTTACCTAGTTATTTTTATGGAAAGTAATATTGCGTTAATTTTTTGTGTTACTTTTTAAATATGAGCATGGCTTGATTTATTGTTTTATCTATTTATAGCAAATGTAAAAGGCCTTTCACACCAAAAAGTGTAATAAATAAACCAATAAATGTAATAAATAAATGTAATAAATAATAAATAAACCAAATAAACCTCCCAGAGTGAAGGAACTGGACACAATAATTTGGATTTAAAGACTTTTTTTAAACTTGCTTTTCATACCTCCCCTTCTGTTACCCCTCACTTCCTTTTGTATGAAAAGTAAATCCATGTTTGTACAGTAGAATACAGTAGAAGGTTCAATACTTTTCAGCAATTAAAAATAAAATCAAGCACAATTGTTAGTTTATCTAAAGTCATTTTTGCTTATTAGTATGGTTAAACTGGTTCAAGACATTGGTAAATAAAATGGCATTAATAACATATGTAATTATTGCAGGGTTGCATCATTTTTTGCATTTCGCTGTTTTAATTAATTTTGATGAATGTTTTTTTGCAAGCGGGATGAACTAATGCACATTCACATTTAGTCTAGAACTACACTGTATTCACACACAATGCCTCTGACCTTCTGATTTCTCAACCTGTCATCAATAAACGGGAAAGCAAAGTAAGCTTTACTAGCATTACTTTTTGAAAAATTAATGCGTTACTTTACTAGTTAACAATTTGACATAAACAATTTGATTATGTAACATGCGTTACCCCCAACGCTGCAAACCACTAATGGAAAATGGAATTTGAAGACCAGAAATGTAGAGTTCTGCGGAAGGAAGGAATTCTGTAAATTCTACAAGGAGCAGAACAAATCTGGACAGAGATGTGACTGGAACTGCGCCAAGGAATTCAAATGCAAACATGATGTCCCTTCGACATAGTGAAAATGAGTATGGTTATTATTCTGGTTCTCCCATCAAGATATATCTACAGGAAGAATGAGAAGTTACTGAGAGGTTTTTAACAGGCCGACTCCGAAAAGCACCGACAGTCTGAGAGGATGCAAGCACAAAGTGTCCATGAAGGAATGTTTCAATCTAATTTGTACTGCATCTGTGGCATGTTGTCTATTACTCAGACAACATTGACTCATCCTTGGGTTCATAAATGATCGGGAAATGTGATTACAGTTGTACACTTCTGGTATAGCTACTACAGCGAGCAGGCCATACCTGCTTATAATTCCTGTGGAGTCTGCAGAATTTGTGGAGGAATCTGAAGCATCTGAAGGAAACCCACACCAACATGTGAGAACAAACTTGACGCAGAATGTCCTGCTGACTCAAGAGAGACTTGGGGAACTTCTAGTTGTGTCTTCTTTTTTAAAAAAATAAAATCATCAGGTAAAAAGCTTTCTTTTAAACTTATAAACAAATAGTTACACATGATGTGGAATTATGACTATGCAAGTTAGAGTTCATGTGAATCCTTATCCTACATTTGCAGTTTGACTGTAAACAGGAGTAAATGTAGCCTGAGGTCTTGTGCAATTATGTTAAAATAAACACTGTGGTGGTTCTGAGTACAGCTGCCTCCTCTTGACAACAAATTAATTTTAACAGATTTAAATTAGCGTACTTATACATACAAATTAACATCAATGGAAAAATCAAGCACCTCAGATGCTATAAATAAAGCTACTGCATCGGAGAACAACTAATGAGAAACTTTGCTACTTTTGCTAGGATGACCTTTTTTATTTTTACTGGAGTAAGCAAGATTTAAAGGTGAAGTTTGTAATTGAGGCACTACAAGCGGCATAAAAAATTCTCTCTCACTCATATATATATATATATATATATATAAATAAAGGAAGGAAATCATAACATTAATAATTAGTTTAATTTTATAAAGAACGAGCTACAACATTTGCTTAAAAATCAAATAATTTATTTATAATTTTTAAACCAGGTCTGTTGTCCACTTGAAAACAAAGAAACTTTTGCAAGACATTTTGTCAAGGGTGAAAGTGGGAGAAAGAAGGGTGGAGAAAATGCAAACATGCAAACAGTCGCTCTATCCCCAACAAAATGGATCCATGTTTGTGGAGCAGGTCTCACTTGTCCAAATCAGCTGAAAGTACAAGAGTAACACTAACTACAACATAAACTCCACCGTTTACAGGGATGAGAATTAGCCACAAGTGCAGATTGAAAATTAGTCCCGTCAATGAATAAATCCCCAAAACAGAAGCCAGTCAGATTAGTGTCCACATCATTTAAATATGAGATCTTACCCAGCTAGAACCTGCCAGCTGTTCGGTCTAAAGCTGTTAAATGGCCATAACATTTGATGGACAGCTTACAGTAATATAATCCATAAGTCAGATATTGGCAGTGTGAAAAAAAACATCATTGTGCCAACCACAATTTGACAATACAAAAAAAAAAAAAAAAAAAAAAAAAAAGGGCAGCACTGAATGGTGAGCATCGACAGCCAGAAATGCATTATTGTCTGTCAAGGTTGGCACCCTGGGAAAGGTTTTGAATTTTATTAATAAACCTGCTGCAATTTACTCACCCTAATAGAGTTACGAGCCTGTATGACTTTCTTCTTTCAGCAGAACATCACGGAACATATTCTGAAGGACGTTTCAACTGCTTTCGTCCATACAATAAAAGTCAATGGGATCCAATGTTGTTCTGAACCCAAGCGACACTTAACTCTATATGGACAAGAAAAAAAACGATTTATCAAAATATCTTCTACAGAAAACAAAAATGCGCAGGTTTGGAACAATATGAGGGTGAGTAAATGATGATGGGAATCTAAACTATCCCTAAGTTTACAATCTGCAATCTATAGACTGACTTTGACGGTTTGTTTGGATGAAACCTACTCGGAGGCTCTCAGATTTCCATTTTAACGTCGACTGTCCACAAATCAAAAGGAATAAAAGTCCTTACAAAGACAAGTTGGCTGTTGCTAACCACCGGGACCTTGAAAGGAGCCCCTGACAAGTGAAAGGAGAATTGAACACAAACCAAACACCTGAGGCCTTACTGACAGACAGCACACGGTCTGATGCGTCAAACGGGGTTGATAGGACATTATATTTCTGGGAGATGTATTACATTTTAAGGTTAAATTAAAAAAACAAAAACAAACAAAAAAAATTCCTCTTCCCATAAATCCATCAGCAAATATCTGTTTTCAAGCGCAAATTTATAAAGCAACCCATCCATATTCTCAACAACAGAGAGCAACAGCTCTATGGGGAACTTTTCCAATGACGATCAAAAACGACAAATCAAACTTCCATATGTACATTTAGCAAATCAAAAAAAACTTGTTTCCCACTCCAAACTTGAAAAAAAAAACACAAAAAAGGTTTTCTTCCAAGAACAACTCATGAGCCAGCAGCAAAGCAAAATGGGGGTCTATTGGCAATGACATAGAAACACTTACATACAACATGGTGATGGTACAACCTGCCACAGCACGCTACTGTTAAACACAAACCCATAAAATCGCTTACCTCCGGAAACTTCCTCCGTTAAATTTTAAAACGCCTCTAAACAATGTCATCTTGCATATAAATCAATCCGTTTCATGACTTTAAAGCAACTATTTGCATGAGTCCATTGAAGCAACTGAGCTGGTGAGATCTGTATTCTGCCACCTACTGGTCCACTAACGCAGTGGCGGACGAGGAATTACATCCCATCTAATCAGTGCAAAAATGAGAAGTGCGTCCGTTTGAGGTTCATTCGTCAAGGCCAGCAAATCTGAATATCCAAACATCGTCTCAGACATGGAAAGGGAAAATCGATGATGACGGGGGTTGGGGGAACACAGGGAATACTCTTCTTTTAAGCCCGTTTAGTATCTAATTTTGTTGTACAAAACACTCATGAAGAAGCATCGAGATTTGTGTCAGAATCACAAGTCACATAAACCAATACGGCATAATGTGAGTTAATAAGACCAACTTAAAAAAAAAAAAAGCAGAGTCGCCATCTGCACTGCTTCGCAGCATTCAGGTTAAAGTGTTTCTGAATGGGTGTATGTTAGTTCGTCACAGATCGAACTTCTAAAGTGGACAAAGCTCTGCTCAGTGTTTTCCAAAACATAAAATTAAACACATAAAATAAACCACAGACCCCCGTACGCAAAAAAAAAAAAAAAAAAAAAAAAAAGCAAAAGCAGCAGGGTACAAAACAATTGTAGCCTGCAATGCTCCCGTGCACCCTCTTTAAAGAAAAAAACGAAAATTTGAGAAGTTGAGTTGAGTCGGTTTAAACACATTTTCATCCTTCAGTTTGTGATTGTTTAAAAAAAAAAAAAAAAAAAAAAGAAAAAAAGGTGTGGTGCATTGTTTGCTTTCAACATTTCCATCAACGTGTTCGGCCCAGCCCATCTCCGCTGGCCGACACAAATACACACAGGCCTTGAGTCAAGCTGTTGACACCTGAACATAGAAGCCACCGCGTTTTCCTTTTCGGTGTCGGCGTCATATTAGTACCTGACTTTTTTTTTTATCTTTTTCATTTTTTGCAATAACCTCTCGTTCTTTCGCGCAAAAGTTCTTAAAACACTTTATTATGATTGGTTGATTTTTTTTTCCTCAGAGTTTGCCCTTTGTGGCTCAGCAGAGGTCGAGTGTCTTTCTATCGATGGGAAGTCATGTGATCCGAGCCGGAGGACTGGGGCGGAGGAAGAGTAGGCCGAAGGGATGGAGAAAGAGTTGAGGGACCCCGTAGTTTGATCTAGCGAAGCCAGAGTTTGAGCCGAAGTGCGTCCACTCCGTTTAAATAATATCTAAACAGCCGCTTGTCCCTGACAAAGCCCAGGTTCTCATAGAGTTTCAGGGCTGATTTGTTGGTGATTTCCGTCTCTAGCACCACCTAAAGATAAGAACAAAGTATGTAGACATAATGGACATAGTGCAGGTTTTGAAGTACACTCTTACAAGTAAAACATAGGTGAGGGAAGACAGAATTTGTGGCATATTGGGAACTACTACATCATACTACAACATATCAGTTTATACACGGCTAATTTTTAAAAGGTTTTTAAAAGTAAAATGCAATTCTGAAAGAGACAGCAAAACTGTATTTCTAGAATCATTACTTCAGTCTCACATAATCTTCGAGGAATCACTTTAATATGTTAATCGTTGAAAACATTTTTAGAAATGCACCAAATCACATTTAACATACATAATAATGAATAGCATTTATTTTTGAGATAAGTGAAAAACGGTTCATGAATTAGTGCTGTCAAATGGACTAATCGCAAGTAAAAGTTTTTACATAATATGTGCAAATACTGTATATATGCGTGTATATAAATATGCACGCGCACATTCATATTTAAGAAATATATATATTTGTATATTTCTGTATAGTACAAATCACACACGTGTACATACACGCATAAAGAGTATTCGAGTAGAATCTACAACTAATGAATATGCGAAGTGCAGATCGGCTAATAACTACAAACACAAAGCGTTTAAAAACTACAAACATGGTGGTTATGCGAGACTGACAGCGTCTAACCTGATTAAAAATATTTTTTTACTGTTATGCACGTTATATTTTATCTGCAGGAACGTTGCAACTGCTTCATTACGCAAGGTCAACGTGCCTCTCCATTTCTCGAAAATATGGTAAGATGTTAAATTAAAAGAAATTGTTCACAGCGCAGTTTAAATGGTGACAGAATCCACGTAACTAAGCAACGGAGCGTTTGCCAAAAAACGCAGTTTGTCCCAAAGCTTGTCTACTATTCTGCTACATACTCAAAAGTATATACTTTTTCTTCACAAAAAGAGCACATAGTTTTTAGGCGGTATATGTAAGCGAATTGGGAAGCAGCACATGCCTCTTAGTCTGCAGTATGAAGTATGTAGTAGTTCCATTCCAAACACACCCAAAGTGTGAAATCCTCACGAGACGAATCTCTTACCTCATCACAGTCCCCCTCCACCATAGCATAAATGGCCTTTTTCACAAGGTTGGTGCCTAACAAAGAGTAAGTACAAGAATCAATAACTCATTCCAAGTATTATACCTGTTGAACATGGTAAATACAAAACAAATGGGAAAAAAAAAAAAAAAACACACACACGGAACGGTCAAGCTCCTTCAACACAGAATGGCAAACCCTTGATTCATAGCAGTTCAAAGACATGTATCCATGAGCTGACACTGAAGCAGACGCGTGTCCTATAAAAAGACCTGTTTCTGTTGCCATTCTGAGATGACGGCTACCAACGCTAGCATGGCTCTTACCGATGCCTTTCCTGCGAAATTTGGAGTCCACAGCAAGCATGGCGATGTATCCGCGACGGAACATCTTCTTATGCATGTCTAGCTTACACACAATGGCACCGACACAGTCCTTCTCAACCATCGCCTGTGACACATCACAGAAAGACAGTCATCAGAGACACTGCAATTACTCTTGTGGGCTCTGAACTATGAGCGAAACAATGACAAATATCTCTATTATTAAGCTCAAATTGGGATAATTACACAACCCTGGCCTCGTGGTGTTCATGAAGATATAAATGCTCTTTAACACCCCGAAAGTATCATAGTTCTGACATAGTCAAGCTAAACTGTGGTATTTTTTTTTTTTTTTTTAAATAAGGGCATAGTAACCACAGGTAAAACCATTAGCATGGTTAGATTCATGTAACTATGGTTTCTGTGAAACAAACTATGGTTTTTGTCAAACTACAATGACTTCTGTCAAAAAAAAAAAAAAAATAGCACTTTAGAAATACTATGGTACTGAATGTTTAACTTACCCCAGTAATGGTCCTAAATGCAAGGTACACTTAAAACAACAACATAGGCATACCATGACACTTGTTGGTAACCATCAGATACAAAATATACTTCTTCACCCCCAACGAATTTAATATGAAACCTTTTTGCAAATGATACAATAATATATTTAGTGTTACTACAGTAACACTAAATACGGTATATATTTGAGTGATGGCGTGGCTACATTCATCGTCGACTAAATCACTTTAAACTATTTTATCTTTTTTTATGCAATACACAAATACAAACAGTATAATGTGTCTTTTTATGTGGTTATTTAGTCATGTCATGTATTTCAAACACAGCATGCAACAAAATGTATATTTATACTGTTTACCGTGACAGTTTATTACGATTACGGTAACATGGCTATGCAATGTTATGGACACATACCATAGTGATATCATGCTATAATTTTATGTAAATCGCTGTATTATTTAAACATGAGATACATCAAGATGTTAATCAATCACTAAAATTTCACACATCACTAGACCGTGACATTACTAGCCATATCATAATTTTGAATATAACAGAGACGATGCTGAAGGCTCTGACACCGATGAAACTTGATCGATATTTGGTGCTTGTCGTAAATGAATGTACTTTACCATAAGTTTGTTTGGCATGAAAATGGCAAATTTTCAAAGACATGGACAAACGTTTTAAAAAAAAAAAAAATACGTTTTCCAACAGTGTAATGTTCTAGGACATGGTTATAAAAATGGACATGTTTTTGAAACACATCATGGTTGAAAACGCATTTTGACTTCTTTTTTTGTTGACACTAACTATAGTAACATGTTTATTTTAGTCAAGGTAACATGGCATGTGTCCAATACAATGGTAATACCGTACTGTTCTCTGGTGCACAGGACATAGGAAAACGCGAATCAGCACTATTTACGCACGTTTAACGCACTAATGTCGGCTATTTTGTTATACGAGATTTGATTTTGGAGGCTTTGACACTGATATCTTCAACACCATCAAAAATAACCGAATGACAGGATACGTACCAGAAAGCAGAGCTGAGGCCAGTTGTGAATAAAGTACCTATAGGTGTATATGGAGTAGGGCTCAGATAAGTCTTTAGTTATGAGTCGGATGATATCGGGCATCTGGAGCTCAGACTCGTATCTCACGTATCGGATGGAGTCGTCGTGCTCCTCCAGCGCTAGCCTCGACATCCCCGCCACCGGAGCGCTGTCAGCCGCCGCCTGATCTACTCCAGCGCGCTGCGGGCCTGGGCCTGACTCAGCCCCGTCCATCGGCGCTGCCGCAGCCGCCCGAGCCCGATCCCCCGAACCAGTCCTGCTACTTACATCGTTCTCCAGTCGACAAGAGCTGCTCTCCGTGATCGCCATGCTATCAGTGCAGTTTATCCCGTTGTTCGGCGGCGACTGGCTCTGCGATATATCACTACATCGTTTATTTCTCGTGAAATTGTTGTTTTCCGTGTGATCGCTCCGCGTTTCGCCGATGCCGTCCAGGCGGTGGTCAGAAGCGGCGTTTTGATTGTCGGACGGGCGGTGTTGCTGGACGTGGTTCTGGAGGTGAGTGTGGTTGCACTGAACCCCGTTCAGCTGGGCTGTGTGGAACTGGGCGGCTGATGCATTAGGATGCACGTTGTTCTGGTTGGATTTGACTATCGCCTTGTGGTCGCTGGCGTGCTGGTGTCCAGGGCCGGGGCTGATGATGTCCCGTCCCTCATCGGTGCCCAGTAAGGTGCACCCGTCCACGGGCAGTGGTGTGATCTCGCTCGGGGATGAAGGCAGTGCGTTAGGCCCAGGCGGCACTTCAGCCATTCCACTGCATACAGTTACTATGATGACAGAAAAACGGGGTCGGAATAAGCTTCTCACAGCGAACGACGACAAACACAGACGTGCGTCCGGCTGCTGGTATCTGATAAACGTAAAAACAACGTAAAGTTCGTGGACTATCTCGTGTCTGTTCCTGCCATTACTCAATTCACTCCACACTGGCCTATTATCTGCCGTAAAGCAAAGCGGATGATTTACGACACTATGTCGGCGCTTTGCAGTGACGGATGCTGGGAAATTTAGTTTTTAATATATCGATAGGACTCGGTTACACTTCCTGAACCATTTTTTACACAAATTAAAGGCGCGCTTTTTTTTTTTTTTTTTTTTTTTACTAATTTATTAATTCATTTAGTGTTTGTTTGTTTAAAGCATGCATAAATTATCAATTAGTTATTTTCAATTTTCCTTTCAGTTTTAATTTAGTCTTAGTAATTTTATTTTATTAGGCTATTATTTCTGTTTAGCTTTAGTTTTCGTTTTAGTATTTCTTGAAGTGTAAACGTACTTTTTTAGTCTGTTGCCATTTGTAGTTTAGCTAAAATTTAAAAAATAGAATTTCTTTAAAAGTTATTTTATTTTAACTGTTGTTTCAATGTACGCAAACGATTTGAAAACTAAAACAGTTTTATTAACAAAAAATATTTAACGATCGTCCACAACCAAGCTATAGCAATCTGTTTTTGTTTTATAAAGCAAACGTGGAATTCTCAGTGGGCTACACCAAAATTAATTCTAAAACTTCTAAAAAGCGGTTTTAAAACCTATTCAATCCCAAGAAACAACCATTATAGTCTCCCTACAATACGGATGTATTAAGTTTATTTCTACGAAGAGCCACTAGATGGACCTATACATCAAATGATGAGAGTCATTGCCCCAGGGCTCATCGTGGGTGTTCATTGATGCAGAGTGTGCGCTCTTCTAAAAATGACTTTATATGCTACAGAAAAAAATGAAAAAATATTCTTTAATTAGATCAGGCTGAAGTAGTGGGCTAGGAAAGGTATAAAAAAATAATTTTGAGTATGTTCTTAATTGAAACATTTACCCGTTTTGTTTTGTTTTAATTACCTGTTCAAAAAATCCTCAAAAAGAAAACGATTTTAATGACAGCTATTTTTTTTAAATGTAAAGATGTTGTTTTACTAAGTCACTTTTTTGCTAAATTGTGTGTGTGTGTGTGTGTGTGTGTGTGTGTGTGTGTGTGTGTATATATATATAAATCTTAAATGAATCTTTAATACATTTAATACAAAATGAGTTTATATATTATAGAATTTATATATTATATAATTCTAGCTATTCAATTTTGTTGGAAGACATTTTTTCAATATCATAAAGACCACAGTAAAGATTTAAAAAAAAAAAAATTAACCATCTTTTTTTCTAGTTATGATTCCTAATTATTGTAGACATTCCAGTAAGAATCCTGAATGGCCCTATTGACTCCAGGTCAGGAGCCAGTCAGATTAGGAGGAACTCTCTGATAAGCTCTGAATACAGACACGTAGAGCGAATGAAGAGGACCTTATTGGAGACTTGCTTCAGCCATAAGATTGATCACGCTCGTTGTTCTAAAGAGGAAATCCTTGTGAGAATGCAGCCCTGCCTTGTTCTTACAGAAGCGCAGAAAGGCAATCAGCAGCCGTGGCAGACAATTAATCTCTCAGACAATGCTTTGCTTCAGTGGAGAGCTCTTATGTGGCTCCAGCTGAACCATCATCATCTCGCTGTCTTCTCCATGGGAATTCTCAGCCGTAATTGACAGCCAAATGCAACTCAGCTGCTATATATACCTATGCAGAAATGGTTTTCTGCCCAGAGCCACGCTATGTATATAAGGTGACTCACAATTCATGCACCTGGTTAGGTTTAGAACATTTTTCTAAGGAGATACATCCTATATCTTCAGGCTGCTTAATTGATTTCCTATTGTAACAATAAAAGACCAGAATTAAAGGGTCCTTTAGTTGCAAGTTGGATGATTGGTATTTTTAAGTCTCCTTTAACTGTTGGGCAGGAGAGAGACCGAGACAAGCTTAAGTGGGACCTCTATGGGTCACTTTGGAAACTAATTAAGAACCTCTTTGGATACCAGTCTGGTATTTCTCCTTAACAATTGCCTCCTCTCCTTCTCTCCCATCAAAATACGCTCTTTTCAGCCTCATCAAACAAACACAGGGCCAAAGTCCTCTTGTGAGTGAGCTCAAGGAGACTCTATATAAACCAGCTGAACAGCTAATCGGGAAAACCAAAGCCCGAACACTGGTAAACACTCGGGGCCCAGTCTGAAGCAAAATGAAAGAACTGTTAATTGAATTTTAATTCTTCATTACTTCTTATTAGTAAAGATGAAAGAGCACTGGACTAAAAATGGTGCAGATAAAAAAAAAAACGTTTCTTATTGTGCTGTATAAAAGGCTTAGTTCAACACAAAATATATTTATGACTGGAAAATGATATTATATAATAAGTGTTAGGTTCTCTGACCAGTCATTCATTATATATCGGCCCATTTTCAACTAAATAAAGGAGTCATATGCACTCAAAGAAAAAAGTCAGTATAAGTTAACACTGTATGACAGCAGCGTTTGCACACAGAGTATCATTTAATGCCTGATGCTTGTTTATTATATACACAATGATTTCTTAAGGTCGCTGGGTCTTCACAACACCATGAGCCCAGAGGACACCGGGGAATCACCGGTGGAGTTCCAAATGTAATATTCTGAGGAGACCAGCTCTCGTGCTAGAGGAAAAAATAAAAGCGTACAGGTTCATTTTCATTGCTGATATACTCAACCTTTTTTCCTTGTGTACTTATTTCAACATGCAGTATAAATTAAGCATATATTAATCCAGTAAATATTTTTTTTCCTTAAATATATAAATGGATGTGTTTGTATTTATATATACTTAATATATTATATACACAGTGTGTGCACATAAATATACACACACAGACATAATGTAAACAGCATTAATTTATACATAATAAATATACACCTTACCATACATTACATAAACTTGCTTTCATTTGTGATTAAGCATTTGACGGCACTAATATATTTCTATTTTATTTAATATTTTCATAGCATTTTTTCTTTATTTTGATTTCTGTTTCAATCATTTCAGTTTAAGCTTATTTTAATTCAGTTAGTTGCCAATGCAACATTTTTCTATTGAGGATTTCCTATCTAATATTTAGTTCTTTACTTTATTTCAATTAACAAAACTGATTTTCAAAGTTTGCATTAGTTTAAGCCACCGATAACAAGACTATCAGTGAAACACTCACTTGTGACAATGCGCGGTTTGGCCGATGAGTAAACCTGCACTGAGTGTTGGTCCACACAGCAACCAGACAGAGTCAAATCTGGCACGCGGAAATAAAGCTAGAAAGAACACAGTGGCAGATGTATTGAAAAGCCGTTTTATATAAACAACAAATCAGCTGATGTTGAATTCAAGCTCACTTTTACATATGCAGTGAGTCCTGTGCACAGAGGGTCTGTCGGTCCAGCAACAGTCCCTGAAAAATGAACAGTCCCTTCCAGTGTTGCTTCACGGGACTTTGGAAACTTCTGACCTGAAGAGGTAAAAAGACAAACGTCAGCGATATAATTAGAAATGAAACATTAAAATATCAAAAGACGGACAGACCAACCAAGTAACCAAACCAGTAGGTTCTTCTCTTTAGACACTTCGAGCTGTCCTGAGCTCACTTTGACCTCCACAATTCCCATTAGATTCCTGTAAAGAGGCACGTACGAGAACACTGAAACAGCCAGTGTGCCATTTATAAGCATAGCAAAACAGAACCTGAAGAGCTAAAGACAGACCGCTACATAAAGAACCGTTATAAACACCTGACAGTGTACCAGACGCATTTGAAATACAGAATTGAGCTACAAATTTGTGTAACTTACTGATTGAAAAATGGAATGTGGGCCTCACAGTACTCAAAGCTGTTTTTGACGCTTTCATGGAGCTTCAAGACAACATTAACCTTCAGGTGATTCTCCTCTGCCTTCAGCTTGTAGGAGCCAAGAATTGGTGGCACAGGTACCTCAAAGAAAGTTATAAAGCCAAGTCAGTTATAGATACTATAGTTTTAGTGTGTGTCTGTGTGTGTGTGTGTACTAATGAGAGAGAATTAAAGCAAAATACATACAGTGTTTGTTGTCTGTTTTTTTCAGAAATGATGTATTAAATTGATTAGAAGTGATATTAAGGTTATTTATAATCAAACAAATGCTGCTCTTTTGAACTTTCCTTTCATCAGAGAAACGCAAAGAAAAATCTATATCTATAAATCTATAAGCACCAAATCCTCATATTAGAATTATTTCTGAAGGATCAATTGGAGTAACGAAGCTGAAAATTCAGTTAGCTTTTGCCATGACATTTTATACATTGTTACTAACATTAAACTACACAATGTTACTGTTTTTGCTGTGATCAAATAAGAATCTTACCGAGCCAAACTTTTGAATGGTGCATTTTTGAGACAAAACATAAGACAAACTCCCGCCAGTGTGAGCTTTACCTGTGAGGTGTAGCTACAGAGTCTGAAAAGCTCCACAGGTGGTGAAAAAGGGAACTTGTACGGCCCTGAAAAGGCGGAACCGTCATTCTCGTCCACGCTGCAGGCGGTAAGGATGCTTGCATCCAGAGACGTCACGCAGGGATGGACAAGAATGTCCTGCAGGGGCGAGCCGTTGGGAGGGAGTGTGAGGGTGACGGTCACATTGGGCAGAACACCTTCAACCTCGCACTGAAAAACATGACGTCATGAATGTGATACAAGTTTAGAACCCAATATAACACTAAACAATGTGTTCAGCGGGAACTAACTTTGCACATGACCATGCCGTACACGTCCCAAATGTCCTGTTGACTGCTCTTGCCGTACTGCATGGACCTCACCTTCTCGGAAAGGGCCACACTTACTACAGCCCTGCCTCGATGGACCCCTGCCTTCCAAGCTGGCTGCTTTTGAGCACCCCCTGGGCTTGGAGCCACAGCAGCAGGCACCGATCCAGCAGGAGGAGGGGTGTCCAGTGGCCTCCCCAAAGGGCAAACCTGCAGGAGCACCGAGGGGAGAGCAGCCAAACGGGAGGCCAGCACATCAGGCTCTGGTTTACCTCCAGGGCCACAAAGGAAATCCTGCAGGCCTGACAAAAGAGTTAAGCCCTGAGAGACTGAGGCCAGGCTGGGAAGGGGTGGCCGAGGCTCAGGAGGTGCTTCCACTAGAGGAAGACAGGCTAGGATTAAAGCTCCCTGAGTGACCGTGAGCAAAGGCCAGAGGGTTTTCCCACCGGGACCGTCCAAACGCAGCTCCACAGCCGGTGAGCGGTGCTGACGGCCGCAATCATCCCGCACTTCTACGTAAGGTTTGTCGGCATCGACCAGGCCCAGCTCTGTCAGCAGAAGCTTGGGTACGACGAGGTCCTCCGGAACGGCCACATAATGAGTTCCAGCCAAGGATTTGGCACGGAGCTCAACCGTTGGGAATCTCCTGAATTAAAAAAACATGACAAAAGAAAAATAACAAATCGACTATGCTGGCAAAAGCATTCCAATTGAATTTGAACGATAATTAAAATTTCATAGTTATGGGCCTAGGTGTGAACAGCCCTTAAGCATATCCCATCATTCATCATGTTCAAGAACTAATGTGCCCTGAAATCACATGTGTGCACTTACATACTAGTAAACTGTACTACATTCTACTGTATAAACAATGTAGCTCTTTCTCAATTCATAACAGCATCCTATTCTAACTATTTCTATCATATGATTTGGCAGTTGTAAACTCCACAATTTGGCAAATGTAGTATATAATCCAAATATTCCATGCTGAAAATGTGTATGCGTGCTGTACGAGGTACAAATACTATGTGAAGGTACAGCAGGCATACAAAACCAGTCTTAAGTGGCATTGGTTTATTCGTAGCAATAGCCAATATACTGTACAGAAGAAAAAAAAAATTATTTTTTGTATACCAAAGTCATTGCAATATTAAGTAAAGACCATGTTTCATAAAATATTTTGTTCATTTTCTACTGTAAAAATATCAAAACTTAATTTTTGATTAGCAATATCCATTGCTAAGAACTTAATTTGTACAACTTTAAAGACGATTTTCTCAACATTGTGATTTTGCAAGATTTGTATTAATTTTTTTTAGTTGCAGGGTCACATATACAGTACAGATGCAAAAAAAAGAACTACAGCATGCTAGTATGCTATTCTAAAAGGCTAATTTGAAGTAATATTGAGTATGCAGTACATACGTTACAGTATGCAATACGCTAATATTCCTTCACAGAAAATATCCTTACCTGGAAAACCGCACTTTTCCAGATTCACCCTTCTCGTGTGTGATAACCCACAGTGCCCGTATACTCATGCTGCTGTTTCCGTCCCTATGGATGAGCGGGACTACTCTAACATGTCAAACATGTAGTGAAGTATGCAGTAATTACTAGCTCCCTGGGAAGGATTTTTATTTAGTTTAGTTTTTTTTTTTTTTCAAAGCTCGCTAGTGTGTGACCGATATAAACGTCAGATCTTAACATAACATGTTTAAAACAATGACAAGAAAATAAAGGAACTCGCCTCTGTCATGTTATTCACATGTGACAGCTTCTTCCTGTTTGCCGACGATCACGTGACATTATGGGGCGTGGTCGTGTCGCTGCGGCGGAGCTGACGTAGGATCAGCCGTAAAAAGCTGCGCCTTTTTCAGCTACGTTACAGCAGAACCTCAAAAACCGATCCCAGACCTGCCCTCAAACGTAGCCCTCTTAGCCTCACCCCGTATCTTTTCTTTCTATTTCCGGCCCGGTCATGGCAGCTGGATGCAGGAAGCAATTGTTTTCAGAATAGACATAAACAACAAGGAGCAAAATATAGCCTCTAATATAATATTTGCGGGCTTACCGTTTGCTTTCTGGCGCTGTGAAATATGGCTAACGTTACAACAGCTCAGTTATTCGAGGTACGTCTGTTTTTTTCTAAAGATGTCACGAAGGCTGTCACGCTACGGCTCTGCTGTTTTCATAGCTCATATAACGTTAGCAAAGTGCAGTTTTTACATGGTTTACTTACGACATTATAATAAATTGCTGCATGCAGACAGTAGATTAGCGCTAATGAGAAGCTAAACACCACACTGTCACATAAATGCTCTGGCCAGCTCTTCTGGTTTGTGTTGTCAGTCTGTACAGTTATTTAAAATTATGAATACAAACCGCGGATCTGTAATAGAGAGCATTATATGTAGATCAGTAAAACAAACTAGACCACCTTTGTATAAACGGACCAGCTGGGCATCCTAATTCATTAAAGCTTAATAGTCTGTTCATGTCGTTAGCAATTACGTTTTGCTACTTATTTAATGCTATCTTTGTGATCTTATTAGGAACCGTTTGATGCTGATGAGTATATTGAGAGACTAGCGTGGAGAACCCCTGGAGGAGGCTCCAAAGGAGGTGCAGAGGCATTTGACCCCAAAAAGTGAGTCTTACTCTATTTATAATTGCCATAAGAATACGCTGCATTCGTTTGACTTCATCTATTAAATGCTTTTTTTTTTACCTTAAAGGTTTGAAAGTTTTGGTTTGAGTTATATGAGATACTAAGTGAAAACAAGATATCAGTGTAGATGGCAACCCCTTCAATACTGTACAAAAAGATGGATGCACCTCATGAAAATGTTAATTAGAAATGGTTAAGAGTGTGCAGAGTTATACAGTAGAGGTTGATCTGTTTTAAGATTGAATCAACCTTTTTATTTCACGTTATAAACACTGTAGTACACTAAGAGAGAGCTGAACGGAATGGGATCTTGTAGTTTTGAATGTACTTTATTATTTTAAAATATGGAAATAAATATTGAATAAAGTATTAGTAATTGTGCATACTCTTTTGATTGGTAATGTAGTTGTTAGATTGTGTTAACTTTCAGCTCTACAGCTATCGCATTATTTAAATTCCTTAGAGGTTTATATATGTGAAGTGCGTTAGTGCTGCATATGCATTACATAAATCTTTATTTTTACATCATACACATTAAACTCTGATTTCTATAGGATTGAACCATGCCACACATTTTAATTAATTAAAAATAGTACATTTTAAGATACCCTCAAGATCATAAAAGTCATAAAAGCTATTCTATTTATTTAGCTCTTTTTATTTCAATCCATTTTACATGTTTGTTCCAAATTAAAGCAAAAAATGGAAAAAGAGAAGATGTGCGTTTTCTGGATGTAGTTATACATAAATTGGCCCAAGAAAGTATTTAAATCCTAAACCACACTTAAACTTGTTGTTGCCTTATAAAAAAGATGATTTTCAAAAAATAGCCTATAGCGCAAACACTTTTATAGCAAAATATTGCACAAATGAGAATAAAAATAATGTTTAAATAGATAAAACAAAAGATTTCCTGTTTAGAAAAAAGACAAAAGAGTTTGGAAACTTTTCTATTGTCAAATGTTGGACACCCGTCGTGTTGGGCATCAATTGGTGACACCCGCGCAAAACTGACTTCAAACCTCTGCTGAAGCATAGTTAGTAAAGTTATTTGAGGGAAAACAAATAAAATGACTTATTTGCAAATAAATCCACTTGCAGTGGAATTCAAAAGTGTCTAAAACTTGTTTAAAGTTCCTTTTCTAATAAACGGTGTGGACGTGATCACAACATATCAAATTGTTGAAGTTTGACTAGTCTGACGGTCATTTCACTGTCAGAGACAAAAGCATAAATAAGACAAGAAGTTTACTTTAACACACACACACACACACACACACACACACACACACACACACGGACACAGCAAAAGTGCTTTTGACTGCCAGAGCAGAAACATCGCTCCAAATTTTACACCAAGCTCTCAAATAACCGACCATGAAGAGGCTGTTGTGAGCTGGGCAAACCATTGACTTACAAATGATGGAAGAGAACAAATTTGAGGGGAAAAGATGGAGGGGAAAAAGAACTTAAGCTGCCAGCAGCGTTTAGGGAATTACGGTGATATGAGATTATATACTCATCACTTCAGAATGTTTTGCTACCACCCAGAGAATCCAAACTTGCTGAGTTGGAGCTTTTGACTTTGCTGTCCTACAAGTTCTTTGAAATGCAGCTGATGAAGCTTTTGGTTGTATGCGTGAGGTTTCCTAAATATACGCTCACACGCACAACGCAGAGAGACACTTTTTATGAAGTACCACAATTTATGGTAACAGGCCATTAGCTTATTTGCTGCCGAGGTAAGTGCTTATGTGATCTTGACAAATAAGATGCTCTCCCTGGATGCTTTTTTCGCTTCACAGTTTGAGATCAGTCTCTCAGATTTTTTCAGCGTCTATTTGGAGAAGCATTCATGAAAGATAAATGAATCTCAGCCCAGCATATACTGATCCCTGCCGTTGAGCTGGTTTCAGGATCTGGGAACAGAGCTTCAGGCATTTTTCTGTGATTGGTCAGGTTTTATATAACATTTCCTCACAGATTACATGCTAGCCAAGCTAACTTAATTTTGGGACATAAGCCTACCTCGCGCAAATCAGACTGTGAAATGGGCCGTTTTTCAATGTTCTCTGGACACAAAGAGTGTTCTTTGGAACGCTCACCGAAGCCTCTGCTCTAGTGTACTTTTCATGTATGAAAATGACTCTGGAGTTCTGGTTGTCAGCGATTCTTCTCCTTTTGGCAGGTGACTAGTAGGCCACGTGAACAAATTTCAACATGCAGTGGCATCCAGAAGTGTGTGACCACTTGGGATAATGATAAATTTATCCTTTATTGTCTGCATGACAATTAGTTACAGTTGAATAAAAAAAACGAACCCAAATTCTCTGAGCATTTGGCAGTCCATAACTGTAAAATTTGATGATTATGATTTGAGTATGCTAAGAACAGCATTCTTATCAAAGCAAGACTGTATGTTTAAATGTATTGACTTGTTTGTTGTCTCGAATGCGCTTATTTGCTTGGTGAACTAGACATAGCACGTAATAGGTAATAATAGTCTATTTTATTACTTGTATGTCATCTTACATGTTATGCAGGTGACTGTTGACAAATATTAAACACAAAACCTTATGGAACACAAAACCTTAGGTCTTAAGTCAGTAAGACTTTATATAGCCAAAGATACAGTGTGTGTGTGTGTGTGTGTATATATATATATATATATAATTATGTGTGTGTGTGGTATATTAAGTAAAGATCATGCTCCTAGAGTAAATATGTTAAAATGTCATTTGGACAACTTTAAAGCTGATTTTCTCAATATTTAGATTTTTTGCACCCTTCGATTCCAGATTTTCAAATAGTTGTATCTCGGCCCAACCCTAACAAACCATACATCAGTGGAAAGCTTTTATTCGGCTTTTTAGATGTATATTGTATGTATAACTCTTAATTTTGAAAAATTGACACTTATTACTGATTTTGTGGTCCAGGGTCACATAAGATTAAAAATATTAAAACCCTATAAATACAGTTATGCCAAAAAACTTTTGATAGTGGTGCAGAAATTCTCCTGAATGAGTTTTTGTCTAATATTTGTGTCATAGCATAAGCGATATCACACAAGCTGTGAGAGCAAAATGACATGAGTGCTTAAAGTGACCCTGTTATGGGTTATGAAATGTTCATAATTTATTTTTGGGAGTCCCGAGCAACAGGTTGTCATGCATGCAAGGTCAAAACACACTTACACTGCCTATAATAATATGCATTTATGTTTAGATTATTTGCTTAATAACTCCCAAACGATTTATATAATGAATTATTTTTCTTGTGTGACGCTAAGCTGCGTTGATTGATGAGATTGGTCTAATTTTTCTTCCATCTTAATTCCCCATAAAGGGGAGTTTGTGAGCGCAATACTGCTCTGTGCACAGCGTTACGGGAGGAAACTGCTTATTTTTTACCATGCCAAAAATTAATCTGTATTTTCATTCAGACCAATGCCAACAAGTGGATGGGCATTATGCTAATGTTTCATGTTGACGTCAACACAGAAAGGCTTTCAATCATTCAGTGTCAGCTCTTTCTTTAAAAACTTTGTAGGATGTTTTTATTCACTTAGAGCTGTGTTACACACTGCACGAAAGGTCATTTAAATAAAATCCATAAAAGAGTCTAGGACTGGGCAATATATTGCAAAATATATTTATGCACATCTCGTCAGTAAAGCTGGTTCTTTGAATAGAGGTAACTCTCCATCTCCTGATATATTGCCCAGCCCTAACAGAGGCACTTTAAGTTATCTGGCTATTGTCACAGTCAAATGTAATATGCAAATATTTAAATTAATTAATCAACGCATCATGTAAAAACGACTCACAGCCCAGTTGATGTAATTTAAGCGCATTCATTCTTTTTATATTCAGACCATATACACCCAGAAGGAAATGTAACATGGATAACAGGACTTTCCTTGCTCTTTTAAAATAAAGGTTCAGTATGCACACCACCAAAAGTATTGAATTTAAAAATTTAAGTTTTTTACTTACACTTTTGATCAAGAATTATGCGAATTTTAATAAAAAAAAAAAAAAAAAAAGAAACTGACCTCAAACTTTCAAACAGAAAAATGTTATTCAGAATGTATCACAATTATGTGCCACCGCACTAACATATGACTGGCCAAATTTATCAACCCACTAGCATACTGTACTGTCCATGCATACTCAGAAATAAAATGTTGACACCAAGCATCTATTATTATAAATCACAAGGCAAACATAAATGTTATGTTTAAGTCTATATACAAGGCTTATGGAATAATAAATTATAGTGGTAATGTTGCATAATTATGTAGGTTATACATGAACTGCATGAACTGTATACTTACAACTTTTATATTACAGAGGTGTTGTGAAACTAAATTAGGTATTAGCTGCAAGACACCAAGAATGACATTATAAGTGGACTTCAGGGAAAAAAATTAAAGGCTACAAATATGTATAGTGTTGTATTCCCTTTAATGAGTTTAAAGTATTTAAAATGCTTGTCAAGACAGAAATTGAGCTTTACTGCCTGCAGCTCTTTAATGTCATGTCTTTGGTTTCAGGTTGCTGGAAGAGTTCGTGAACCACATTGAGGAACTAAAACAGCTGGATGAAAGGATTCAAAGGAAGGTGGAGAAGTTGGAGCAGCAATGTCACCGCGAAGCCAAGGAGTTTGCCCACAAGGTCCAAGACCTGCAGAGAAGCAACCAAGTCAGTGACTTTTACATTTTGCATTTATTTTACACATTTGGAGAGCCATGTGTCACTTTACCATGAATTATATAACATGTGCCCTTAAATGTACCCCATTTTACCTTCACTTTCTTGTTATGCTTGTTTCAAAGGTAGCCTTCCAGCACTTCCAGGAGTTGGATGAACATATCAGTTACGTGGCCACCAAGGTGTGTCATCTGGGAGATCAGCTAGAAGGTGTTAATACTCCAAGACAGAGGGCAGTGGAGGCTCAAAGACTCATGACATACTTCAATGAGTTCCTGGATGGAGAACTGCGCAGTGATGTCTTCAACAATCCTGAGAAGGTCAGATATTAGATTGTTTAGTGATACTACATCTTAAAGTTTTATAAATTTACAAACCAAGTCACAGAAGCCACATTCAAATTACAAAAAATGCCTAGGTCTACAATTGCATATTGGACTATTTTTATTATAATGTGTAGCATCACCATGGTCTGTAGCATAAGTGTAGTATTTCAAGTGTAGCTAAATCGTTCTTAATCATGAGCATGCATGATCGGAGTAAATGCAGTTGTTGAGTGGCATCAGACATACAGTGTTGTATCTTTTGAGGATTACAGTTGTGTTGTAAAATGATTGTGTGGGATAGCTTTTCTTTTTTTATCATATATCATCTGATTATGCTATTTTAGCTTATGAGCTGGTTATTCATTTATAACTAGGATTGTCAGAGCAAGTGAGGGGCAGGTTGCATCAGCTGTGGGAAAGTTAGTTGTGACGTGTACCCTACTGTTATAACATATGAACTATTATATTAGCATAATTATGCTTATGAATGTAAATATTTAACAAAAACATTAGGGTTGGAATAAAACACTGTGTCTGACAGATTTCAGTAACACTAGTTTACATTTTAAGAGAACAGTATGTGAATCATTTAAACTATCTGATACAGCTGCGTTTAAAATTGAACTGGAGGTTAAGTGCTAGGCGTCCGGCCAGAGGAGAACTGGCCCAAACGGAGTCTGCCTTTTTTTTTTTCTCCATTCTGTATGGATGGGGTTTTGGTTCCTTGCCGCTGTGTTGGGGACACTTAATCTCTAGCGACAGTCTCTGCATTTACTAACAAATTGTTCAATCTCATCATTATACATCCATGTCATTGTATTCTTTCCAAACTCTGTCCTGGAGGGTTTAGCACCAACTTGCCTCAACACACGCATAGAAGTTTCTAACATGCCTAGTAAGAGCTTGATTAGCTGCTTCAGGTGTGTTTAATTAGAGTTGTAGCTAAACTTTGTAGGACACCAACTCTCAAGGATCTTTGGACAGCCCCGGTCTAGACAGTGGTCCGTGTTGAAGCTGTAACCGAAGCAACTGTTGCAACCAAAGCCGATAAAATTTTGTTTCTCACGCAACAGTGATGCATACTGCCATAATGGATGCCTGAGGCTAATATATGTGGCCTGCTTAGATGTTGATGTACGCCAGCTTAATTGGAAATGCCACTTTATAAATTAATCTCTCAAGTCACTCTGTAATGATGTGACCAACCCTGGGTGGCAAGTCTTACATCTTATGATGCTATTAGCATAAGGCCACCAACATGCTTCCAGAGAGCCATGTGGGAATATACCCGCCAGACTTTTCAATATTTCTCAAGACGAACACGCCTCCAGAAGAGAAAAGAGGGGAAGTGAGAGGAGCTGCCGGTGAATAGCTGAGGGGGGAAGGAGAGAAGGGAAATGGAAGGAACGAAGGCTGGGTTAATCCCTGTGAAAGGGAGGGCCGGGCCCAGGCAGCGAGGAGACAAGCGCCGGTAAAACCCCCTACTGCTGGGAGACGGCTACATCACTTACATGGGATTTAGCTAATCTTAGCTGGGGGACAGATACTTAGAAAACCTCGGCGAGGAGAGCGGAAAAGGGATGGATCCACCTCACGGGAGCACAATAATGATGTTAGCTGAGGCAGGCAGGAAAAGGAGAGTGGGAACAGAGGATATGTGGACGGCAGGGCCTTTCGTATCGCCTTTTTCTTCTCCTCGTCCATCGGGCTTGTAGGGAGAGGTAGGGGGTTCTTGTCAGGGTCCTGTTTTTGCCTAGACCTCCTACCTGCCTATGGGGACAGATTATGGGAGGTGATTTACCGAGGGATTAGCCATAGTCCATTCTTAATAGTCATGAGTGAGCGTGAGGTGTTGGCTGGGCAGTGGCTGACGGACAGGGGTTAAGGTCTAATGATAATGAGGTTCAGGTGTGCAGGACTGAGCTAACTCTTATCATCCTCGTGGTGGACAAGCAGAGTGAGAGGGACAGTAAGCCGTAAGCCGATCCCCAGATTTAAGGGTGCTGCCTCTGGCCTCTGTTTGTGTGCTGAGGTGCCTGTCCTGTAGCGACCATATTCCCACTTTCACCATGGTCTGTTTTCATCCAAAACAGATAAAAGAAGCTGCAGACATCATTCAGAAGTTGCACCTGATCGCTCAGGAGCTGCCGTTCGATAGGTAAGCAACCTGCGGTTGGATTCAAAGCCATATTGGAGGTTTGGGGAATGGTGTAGTAATGGTGTACTGTACAATAGATTATTTAAACAGCACTGGTGACATGTTGAACACCAAGGTGTGTATGCGTGGTGTAACACATACCTTTTGAAAATATATATGATTTTTGAGGCGTTCAAGACATGCGCAGTAGAAAGTTTCATCTTCGTTCAGTATCTGTGCTGTTTGTCACTAGACGTTGTAACTAGGGTGTTTTTGATAATTCCCTTGATCGATCTCCATTTAAACTAGCAATCAATTAATTGATTAATCCTTAAAGCTGCAGTCCATATCTTTTTTATGTTCAGAATTTACAACATGTAGCAATCAATTAATTGATTAATCCTTAAAGCTGCAATTGAAAATGAAAATTCTGTCATCAATTAATTATGCCGTTCCAAACCCATAAGACCTTCATCGTCAGAACACAAATTAAGACATTTTTGATGAACTCTAAGAGCTCTCTGACCGACTGCAACACAACCGTAATTTCTCCAGTCCCAGAAATGTAGTAAGGACATGGGTAAAACAGTCCAAGTGACCTTACTGGCTCAACTTCCATTTTGCGCTACAGGAATACCTATTAATTCATTCCTTCATTGTAGTTAAAAATATTGGTTAACTAGGGAGCAAATTAATAAAACATGGACCGTGGACACAAATGAATAAGCCGTAGGAACGAATTAAGAAGATGTAGGAATTAATTATATGTCCTGCTCATGTTCTGCAGCTTTGTCAAAGATTGACTAACTGTTACACTGTGTAAGATTTCCATTGGAACTGAAAGCATGAATCTAGTTACTTTTTCACATCAAAACGCAAAACTGTGACATTTAATTCACTGACACTCTTCACTTGGCAGCACTAAAACCTGCAGCGCATATACTCCTTCCAGGCAACCTGCCAAAAAAGCTTGCTGATTTTAGGTTTAAAAGGGTAATAATTTATACAAGTAAAAAAAATATGAAAATATAAATATTAGCATTGCATAGCAACTGTTGCTTCATTTCAACTGTAAAACAACAGCCTAGGCCGATATTGTCATCTTGCTAAACAAGTAATTATGGCACAAAAATGTACATTTGCATATGCAACCTGAAAGAACTAAAATTATTGGGCTACATGCGCCCTGTTTTGCTTATTAAATTTATGCATATGCGCTTCACGTAAACCCTGAACATCTAAAAATCTAAGTATACTTCGGGCCTAAATCCGAAATATGCAAGTTCTTTGTCAGACAATTTTCCAAACATTTCTCCTATCTGCTTTTTGTAGTATTTTAACTTCAGCTTGAAGAAAGTACAACAGGCAAAATTCAGAGCAAGCAAATATAGTAAAGCATTGACCAAAACTTAACAGGCTAAAACTTTTTCATTCGCATAGCTTGTTTTGACTGTGTCTGAGATCTAAGCAAAAGTTCAAACAATTTTATTGTGTTTTGGACAAAAAAAAGTTTTAAATTACCTCTGTTCTTCTCTCTTTCCCATGCTTGTTTTCTGTGTTACGTCTCTATTCAGATTTTCTGATGTCAAGGCCAAGATAGCAAGTAAGCAGCAGTAGACTAAATAAGGCAACAGCGTTATTTACATATCAGCTAAATATGCAGTGTTGATGTAAGCTCTGTGTTTATTTGAAAGGTAAATATCATGACCTTGAGCGTCAGTTGATCCAAGAGTTTACAGCCGCTCAGCGAAGAGGAGAGATTGGGCGCATGCGCGAGGTGGCAGCAGTCCTGCTACATTTTAAGGTTTGTTGGTAGATACAGTGAATATGATCATAATAGTAATCATAATGATGCGAAATTATTATTTCTTATTCTTATCTCATTTGGTTACAGGGTTATGCTCACTGTGTAGATGTCTACATCAAGCAGTGCCAAGAGGTACCAGACTGAATCTGAGACTATTTAGTGTTTCTGTTTTATCTACCAAGAGTAAATTTTCTCTTAGGCCCAGTGTTCGTACTGTTATGCTACCAGTTTCTTTTGGTGTTTGTAGGGAGCGTACATGCGGAATGATGTATTTGAAGACATTGCAATTCTGTGTCAGCGGGTTAATAAACAAGTTGGAGAGGTTTTCTGCAGTCCGGAAACGGTCATGGCTAAACTCATTCAGAGCATCTTTGAGAATAAGATACAGGTACGTAACACGTGTACACATTTTAAAAATGGTATAATTGTGTTTGGTGATGCTGTTGCTTATGCTTTATGATGGTATTCCTAAATGACTCGATCCTGGTCTGAGTTGTCTGTTAGGTCTATACTCAGTGAGCATATCTGCAATGTATTTAGGTCCTATTATGCCACTGAGTGATTTAGAAATGAGTAAAAGTACTTCACAGGAAGCCAGTGTAAGGACCTGAGGACTGGTGTTATATGCTCAGGTTTTTTTTTTTTTTTGGTTGAAGTCAGAATCTTGGCAGCAGCGTTCTGGATGAGCTGCAGCTGTCTAATAGTCTTAACCATTAGACAGAACACACAAAAATCTGATGGCAGCTCAATTAATCTGCCTTTAGACTCAAAGACTTGATGTGTAGATCTGTTTTGACATATCAGATTGTCCCATCAGTTACCATGACTTCAGTTATTCACTGAGCTCTGCATTCTCACTAAAACGTCCATTATGATTATAAAAGCTGTCTACACTGCACAATAAATCTTGGAGGTTGATTGGTTGGCTACAAGGATCAATGCTGCAAAAACATAGAAAAACAATAGAAGTATGGTGATGCTTAAAGCATGCAAACTAAAATACATGTGGGAATGGCTCAGATTATCTGTTTTATGATATTAGGCTCATGTCAAAGAACGATTAGATGAGACCCGCAACTCTGATGTGGAGCAATACCTCAAGAACCTCTATGACCTCTATACAAGGTATCAATCATTATTATTTCATTATTATTAATTATTACAACTATTGACTTTGCTCTCATCGAACGCTGGAAATGGTACAAAGTCTGAAATATATGTCAAATTAATGTGCTTTACTGCCATGACCCATTTTGTTTTTAGGACAACGGCACTGGCTGCTAAACTCTCAGACTTTAACTTGGGCTCAGACAAGCACACGTTTCTATCTAAGCTGATAAAGAATATATTCTCCTCTTATCTGGAGAGCTACATAGACATGGAGAGACAATATCTCCAAAACCGCAGTGGCATGATTCTTCAGCGCTATTACGACTCTAAGAACCACCAAAAACGACCTGTAGGCACTGGAAGGTGAGGAACTTCTGGTTTTCCAAAGTTACTCTGAAAACTTACAGGGGTTTTGTCAAAGACATGTCTTTAGATAGATTTCTTACCGTTACTTCCGTCTCTTCTATACATTTTGACAGCATCCAGGAGCTAAAAGAGAGGATCAGACAACGCACTAACCTGCCTCTGGGACCCAGCATTGACACACATGGAGAGACTTTCCTCTCACAAGAGGTTGTAGTCAACCTGCTGCAAGAAACCCGACATGCCTTTGAGAGATGCAACAAGGTATAAGAATTCTAAGCACTGCTTTAGTACAAAAACATCTCTAGGCTTTTGTTGCTGTTGGAAGTTGTGGTCTGTAAACATCAGCATGACAGACCCTCTTTCTGTTATTGTTGCAGCTGTCAGATCCAGCAGATCTACCAAAAAATGCCTTCTCCATTTTCTTGCTTTTGGTGGAGTATCTGTGTGTGGACCATATAGACTACGCCCTTGAGATTGGACTGTCAGGTATGGCAAAAACCATCTACGAAATGGAACAGTTCATAATAAAATGTTGTACGATAATTTAATGAAAGGTTGTTAATGTAAACTAAAATGCAAAGAATTGCAAAAAAATATGAGAATAACTATCATTATGGAGAAAAGGCAAAAAACAGTAGTTCAGTTTAGTCTCTGTCAGCTAGTCATGGGTCGCGTGGTTTATTTTGAGGTCGTTCTATACAATGGAGACCACAGGAAGAATATAAGAGATTCCTGAAATGGACTTTACATGCCAATACTGTCTTTTGTTTTGTCTTTTGACTTGCACAGCCATCCCGTCTGCGGATGCCAAAAATGCCAACCTTTACTTTTTGGATGTGGTTCAGCAGGCCAACACGATCTTTCATCTCTTTGACAAGCAGTTTAATGATCATCTTATGCCTCTTATTAGGTAAGCTTAACCGACTGTCACTGCCTTCTATATTCCAACTGCTGACTGGTGTCTTTACCGTTTCATTTGTTTAAACTCTGACCCCTGTAGCTCCTCTCCTAAGCTGACGGAGTGCCTGCACAAGAAGAAAGAGGTGATCGAGCAGATGGAGGTGAAGTTGGACACCGGGATTGATCGGTTGGTTCAAAAACTTCAGCAAACTCTTGTTTAATGGGACTTTGTCTTAATCAAATTGTATCTTTGACAACTTCATTGCCAGTAATTGCACTTTCTTTGTTTTTAGGACACTAAATTGCATGATAGGCCAGATGAAGCACATCCTAGCGACTGAACAAAAGAAAACAGACTTCAAGCCAGAAGACGAGAACAATGTCATGATACAGTACACTACAGTAAGTCCTTGTGTTCTATAGTAATTGTCTTGTGAAATGAAAATATTCTCGTAATAACAGTATGTTTAGTATTCATAGACGTATTCTGCCTGATTTTGGTTCTGAAAGTCATATTTTATGTGCTCTGACTTTAAGGCGTGCTCAAAGGTGTGTGCCTATGTGAGCAAGCAAGTGGAGCGTGTGCGGCGGTCCATGGATGGTAAAAATGTGGACACTGTTTTGACTGAGCTGGGAGTGCGGTTCCATAGGCTTATCCACGAGCACCTGCAGCAGTTCAGCTACAGCTCCATGGGTGGTATGCTCGCCATCTGTGATGTGGCAGAATACCGCAGGTCCGCCAAAGATTTCAGGGTAAGGAGAGGTCAAAGGTCTTATTTTGGCAACCTCATAGCATAATGTAATTTTAATTTTTTGTTTTTTTTGTGTCATTCTGTCAATTGCTCATCCTCATGTTGATCTTCGAAACAAAAATTTTTAACACATTTTTAACAAGAGACATTTCTGTCTCTGCTCTTAATGTCCATTTCCCCAAAAACTTACGCTTCAAAAGGTTCATAGAGGTTAATTGTAAATGTAATTTATTTAAATTTAATATTTTAGTTTAATTAAAGTCTTTTGAAGAGACATGATTACTTAAATAGAAAAATTTAGGCTTTTATTCTCCTGTAAGCAGTAAGTGTTTGACATGCACTAGTGTAACTGGTTCTAATAGAAGCTCAAACATGATTGTGTGGCACAAAAGGACAAACAACTTTGGTTTTGTATTGTAACCAGATCCATCTGGGAATTTTTTTCACATCTTCTGCATAGATCATGAGAGAAAATCTGAATTTAAATTAGTTTATATATATTGTAAAATAATATAAAAGGTTCTGAATATTTTATTGATTACAAATGTAAACAGTATACTTTTTTTCTGTAGTGAATTTTGTGTGTATTTGTGTTTTTGTGTGTGTGTGTGTGTGTGTATTATTTGTATGTGATATATTTGTAATTGTCTATATTTGAACATAATCATGACCCAAAACATAGTCAGATTTTACTAAAAGTAGACAAAGAGAACCCAGTCAGGCAAATGAGACAAAAATATTTTGTCATTTATTTAGATAAATGATCCAGTAGTTACATATCTGTGAGTGATGAAAGTATGTGAATCCCTAGGATTAGCAGTTAATTTGAAGCTGAAATTAGAGTCCATCTGTTCATATGTTTTTTTTTTTTTCTTCAATCGGTGACATGATTATCAGGTGTCAGTGCATGCCCTGTTTTATTTAAAGAACCGGGATCTGTCAAAGTCTGATCGTGTCTGTGGAAAGTGTATCAAGCTAAGGAGAACTCAGAAAAATAGTTGTTGTTGCTCATCAGTCTGGAAAAGGTTGCAAAGTGTACAAATGGAAGAAATTCAAGACTGTTGTTACACCTCACCAAGAGTGGTAATAGTTTGCAAAGGAACCCAGGGTAACTTTATAGCAACTGAAGGTCTTTCTTACGAATGCTGATGTTAATGTTGATGAGTCAACCTTCAGCAGAACGCCGATTGACCAAAGTGTGCATGACAAGAGTTCCAAAAACAACATCGCTGCTAAAGGTTAACTAAAGGTTATGTCGACAAGCCATATGGTTATTGGAAAAATGTTTTGTGGACAGATGAGACCAAAATTTTACTTTTTGGTTGAAATGGTAAGTGTTTGGAGAAAAGAACAGACTGCTTTCTAGCATAAAAATCTTAAACCATCTGTGAAACATGATTGTATCGTTGTTTGGGTCTGTTTCGCTGCTTCTGGGCCAGGATGGCTTGCCATGATTGATGGAACAATGATTTCTGAATTATACTAAATTCTAAAGGCCATTCCACTAAAGAATGGTTAAAGAAGAAAAAAGTTCATGTTTTGGAAAGGCTTAGTCAAAGACCTTAATCCAATTGAAATGTTGTGGTGGGACTGGAAGCAAGCAGTTCACAGGGTGAAGGCCACCATCATAGGAATGGGCTTAGATTTCTGACTGATCAGCAGTTACAAGAAACGTATAGCTGCAGTTATTGCTAGAAAATGGGGTCAGGCCAAATTTTGAAAGCAAAGGTTCACACATTTTTTCCACAGACATGTATCATAATTTCTCTCAATTAATTAATAAATGACAGGTTTTTTTTTCCGCTCATTTGTTTAATTTGTGTACTTTTAGGACTTCTTAGTATGTTTTGGGTCTTATTCATCTAGAAATATAGAAAATCCTAAAGTGTTTACAAACTTTATATCACCAAGAGGTTATATTGTTCATTGGTTAATGGTTATTGGCCAAAAACTATTTACTGAAAACAGTTTTTTATGCTTAATATTTTGTGTAAATTGGTGTTACACAAACATTCATTTAATACTTTTAGATTAAAAATGAATTAAATGCATGGTTTTATTTAGCAGGGATTCATTACATTGATCAAAATTACAGTAAAGTCATCTTAAAATGATAGAAAATATTTCTTTCAAATAATTCATATTCTTTTGAATTTTCTATTTATCAAAAAATCTGAAAAATATTACTTTTTTTGTAACTAAAGAGAATTAAAATGACCAGTAACAAAATAAATTGCAACTGCAACCGACCCGCAATGAAACTTCTTGTTTAAGGAAATAGTCAGCCTCTGCAGGAAAGTAATTATTTCTGCGTGTGGTGTTAATGAATAGCACTGTAAATAATTTTCGTTCAATTTTCCTTTAAGTGACGGACTAACAGCTGCATGTAAATCCTCCACAGGTTCCTCTCGTGCTCCAGCTCTTCGACACCCTTCATGCTCTGTGTAACCTCCTGGTTGTTGCCCCAGATAACCTCAAGCAGGTGTGCTCTGGAGAGCAGCTGACCAACCTCGACAGGAACCTCCTCCACGCTTTCGTCCAACTGAGAGTAGACTATCGCTCAGCAAGACTGGGACGGCATTTCAGCTAATGACTGGCAGGGCCGGCCAATTACCGCACGGAGCTGCAAGAAACACAAGTGGCCAATCTCGAGTGGCTGTTGAACCGTCTTTGTCTGTGATTCAGTGTGGAAATTAAACTTTGTGTTAAACGAACAAAAGAGCAACTGTTTCCGAGCCCAACACTTCCCAGGTTGCTCAGTTTTAAGTTGCTCGTTTTGTTCTAAATGCAGGTTTTAATGCGAGCGTAGTGTTTTGCTCATATTTTGTTTATGATATCATTTTAGAAAGATATATATATATAATGAGGGTAGAGGGCTGTTTTGTACATTTTTCCCTGTGTCTCCATTGTCTTAATGGAGAAAGGATGATCATCTTAGATGAACTGAAGTGGGCCACTCAAATGATTCTGCCACTGGACTTGGGTGGTCAAGAGACTCATTTTTATTTGCTTTTATTTTGATTGTGCCAAATCCATCCTCTGCGGCTCTACCGGGGAGGAAAGGGGTGGTTCTGCGAGTTTGTCCAGCTCATTTCACTCAGGCTCTTGTGCACACACAGGGCTTCAAAGAGAAGACAATTACTGCTTTGAGCTGAACAATGCAGGTGTTACACAAACGTTGCCATGCTTTGAAAGGTAATCTTCAAGTATGAAACATCATTTCATACTCTAGGAATACCATCTTCAACGAGCGCATTCATTTTAAGATGCATGTAGAGATGTTTAAGGCTCAATTCTGTCGAAAGAAGTAATCTAGTGCTACCCCGCAAACTGCTAAGCTGACCTTTCCGATGCTAAAATGTAACTTCATGAACAACAATCCGGAGATGTAGAAGATAATTACTGCATCTGTGCTAAGAACCTGCTGCTTACTAAAACTGAAGTAAAATTTGCATATACTTATATAGCATTAACATAATAAATACATGAAGCAAGCAGCATTGATAGTCGAATGAGATTACTAAGGGCTCAGGTCACATACTGTTTGTTGTTGTTTTTTTTTAAGGATTGATGATTTGATTCTCAATTAGGACTTCTCTTCAAACGGATATTCTGAAGTTCGGTGATTTGAAATGTGGGTGTTACCAGCAGTCACGGACCATTTATCCAAGACGCTTTCATCTGACAGGGATGTGTTGAATGCAGTATTGTCATACGACTAGTTTAACCCTTAACCTCTGATTAAAGAGGCAGGGGTCAAGATCTTTGACCTCTAGGAACGACCTAGGTGTTAGACTGTTAGAAACGTTTAGATGGCCTGATAATAGATTCCGTTATACTGTACTGATTTCAAAAATGAATTCATGTCAAAATGATGCCGTTCGAGCTGATTCGTGTGTAGAAGCTGCTCATTATAATCAGTTATTTCCAAAAAAAATAAAACGTGTGGAACAATGTGACGTTTTATTAATGGGCGTTTCCAAAGCCAGAGGGTTTTACTATTACGCAGTACGTTTTCGTATCTAAATCACGTCTTAATAAATTAGGTGAAACTTGACCCAGAGTATAATTAAATATAATAAAGTGAACATATGGGTTACATAATTTCGCCACTTTGATTTGAGCAGATGCACCAGTGTGTTCTGGGAACATCGTTTTAATTAACGGTCAGTTAAATCTTTATATAAATCGTTTAAGTCTTTTTCCAACTCGTATTACTCATTTTTCACTCTATATAATAACCTGTAGTATTGACTGAAAATGTATCATTGATGAAGGAGAATGTACAGATAGAATGATATACGTTCTTTGGAGCAGACTTCGTAAGTCTTTGAAAAATAGACTCTTCTCAAGGACTCATCGTGTATTCTTAGCCATGAAGGTTTAGGGTAATGTCTTCCCAAAGGAGGAAAATTATTCCCGCGACTTAAAAGACAAAATGGGAGAAAACTGCTAAGCTTAACCGCCCAGCAGTGTTTAAGATGTGTGCGGTCGTCACGGCCAGGAAAGGCAGAGAGAGATAGAAACGCTCCAGAGCTGAACTGAGCCTCTGTTTTCACCACAGCCACGTTCCTACAACGGCAAACAGGCAAAGTTAAACAGCACTATTAATTAGGCTAATATGAATATGATCGCTGCCAGTGAAATTCAATTCTCTCAGCCCTAATCACGACCGGATAGCTTGTAAAAATTATTTTGTTAGGCCCTGGTGCAAACATCGCGGCCTTTTCCAAACATTTGAGAACTATTTGTTTTGCATGGCGATTAGCGTTTGCCGGCAGCGAGCGAGCGAGCGCGGGAAGCGGCTCCCGCGGGAACGGCTGACTCAGGGCGAGCGCGAGCGAACGCGGGCCGCCGCCGCCGCTGCTGTTGTTTGTGGAGGTCTGTGTGTTTGAGCAGGTGGCGAGGATTAGCGGCGCTGTCAACACTGAACGCTGGATAAAGCCTCTGCTCACCCTTTCCTCAGTCTGCTCATTAGAGCTCATCATTTTACCATTTCACTCTCGCGCGCGTTTCTGAGGAGGTAAGGTTCGTTTATCCTCATGTGGGATGGTGATCTTTCTCCAGTCGTGGATCAGTCGAAAGTCGTTAAAAACAAACTTTTTTTTCCCGCGTTTTTGGAACGGCGTCGTTAAATCAACAAACTTTGCAGGACGGTTCTCCGCTAGCATTAAATGTTAAACTTTTTGATATCAGCATTTAAATCCTGCGAAAATATTTTTACGTTACGCTTTTTATAGCGTTTAATAACAGTTGCAGCTAATTAAAGCAAATGTCACTGTTTTTAAATGACAAGTTATTTTTGAAGGTCGCTTTGGGACAAGCGGTTGCGGTTTAGTCGTACAATTTATTGTTGTTTGTCATTTAGTTTATCTTTTTAATATCCAAAAACAATGGTTGGATATTGTTGAATGTTATCTCCTACGTTTTCACGGAAAATGACTTTGGAGAATAAAAGTACCCTGAGGAATATTCACCGGAAGAAATAGCTCTTTCCTGTCACACTGTGTTTTTGTACACACTTTAGTGGGAATACAATAGTTTTCTACTTTAAGTGAATCACTTTGTTTGTCAGAAATCTGAAAAATATCAACTTGCATTAAACACACATGAACCAGTCTTTCTTATGAAATATATTAGCATTTGCTGTATGATTTAGATGAAGAACTGTGTATAAACGTGCTAAAGTTAGCATGTTATTGTTTTTATAAATAATAAATGCAAAAACAAAAAAACACGAAATTAAATCTTTGAGGGTAAAGTGTTATAAAAAATATACATTTATTTCACATGAGTTTTATTTTTCTAAATTATATATAATGTATATTTTTAAAAAAAAAAAAAAAAACTCTTTTTTTTTATTATTAGTTCATTAAACCTTTAGGTGAAAAGAGACTCTTAAAGCTTTACATATGAGCTTTATGTTTTGTATTTTACAGATCAGGCCATAAAAACTTCTGATGGCTTGTAATGTGATTTTAACAATCTAGTGGTCTACCGTTAAATGTATATAAATATCAGCTGTCACTCTATAACTCCCAATAATTAGTCTGAATAATCTTATGTTTGAATTAAAGTAAATGTAAGTCCAGGAAGTAGATTTACATTCATTTAGAAAAATAATTTAATATTTTACAGAAAAAAAGACAAGAAAAAGTGTACTAAATTGTGATTATATTGACAGTTTGGAGAGCTTTTTTGGGTTAAGAGCTTTGTATTAACCAGACGCACGCCTTGTTTCTCAGAGTTAACTTTTCGCTCCGCTTTTCTGGGCCCCGGTTTGAAAAATAAAAGCTCAAACCCTGCATCTCGGTGTCGCTTGGTCATGTTCGTACAACTTTACTGTAGCTTGTGGTTACGTGAGCCTGCCCACACGCTTAATTAGTTATTAAATAGTAAATCCAGCATTGTTCGCAGCGTTATTAGAGCTCCCACCGCCATCGGTTTGGTCCACGCTGCCTCCAGTGCCCTCCAGTGTTATGGCAGCCCACAAATCCCAGCTTGAGCGCATCACTCTCTCAAATCGCCCTCTCTCTGCCTCCTGGAGCAGTGACAATACAGCATTACAGCACTCAATCCATGTCAACAGCAGCTTTGCTTAATGCCAGCTCAAAGCTTTTAAGCTAAATCTTCACCTAATGATGCTGAACGATTAGCCCTTTGCTCTTATGCCTGTCGATAGACTCGTATCAATTAGTGTTTGTTTGTTTGTTTGTCGGTGTATTGAGGTGAAGCTCTTACGCGTTACAGTATTCGAGTTCAAGGCGCGCTCTACAGTACATTTACAACTCTTTTTTATTTTTTTATTAAATATTGTTGCTTGGGAAATCGAAGGGCGATTAAGCTGCTAAATTCTCGCCATAAGGAAGCGCAGTTTTTAATATGAAGTTAATTTGTTGTTTTAATGCGAATCGTCCACTTTTTTTAAAGCACAGATTGTATTGAGGCATCATTTCCGTTGCATTTTTTTTCTGCACTCTTTGTCTTTTTGTGTTCATGAGTATTTTGTGTGCGTGTGTGCAGATGTAATGCAGCGGCAGCCCCGTCTCCTGTTGTGAAGCAGATGTTGCCCTCTGTTTTTACCCACCTCTGCACCCTTTATCCCATGCCAAGTCCCAAAAAGTAGCGGTGCCATGCTAGGTGAGGGGCACAATGGATATGAGAAAATCCAGCACAATACAGGTATGAATCTTGGGTAAGTTTGGCGTGCAATTTGGATTTATTCCTGATGTTATTTTAATTGACATAAATTGTACATTTGTCTTCGTGCATTTAAAACTCTCTATTTTTAAAACTTTGAAGACATTGTAATTCTGATAGCCTTTTTATTTTATTTTATTTTATAATTCAGCAATTTTATATAAGCAATATCATATGCATGTTTTGTTTACATTTAACAAGTCACATATATATATATATAATTTTTTTATATATATATTTTTGTGTAAAATCATATAATGCACATCAATGACATTAACCAGCATCTTTATATATTTAAAAAAATCATACATGAAAGATATGTATTTATATTATATACTATATATAATATACAATATAAAACATAGTTTTGTATATTAAATAATATCCGTTTTTTGCGTCATTTAATAATGATGCCTGACTATTGCCTGAAGTGATTTCGAAATGATCAATCCCCATCCAATGCCAAAAGCAAACCCGCTTCATTTTCCACATAATGTGTTTCTTTGATCCTAAAATAAAACAATACATGGAATATTTTAAGGTTCTTGGCGCTGAGCGGGAAACCACTGAGCCAAGCCCTGCCTGAAAAACCAAAATGCATACAGGGTTCTTTTCGTTGGGCTTTGAGCCTGCAGTAAACCTGATGGAAAGGCAGAGGGCAGTAGTGCACTGAAGCAGCCCCCCAACAAGCCCTCTCTCCCACACTCCCTCTTTCACAATGGAAGTGCGCCCGGGGGGGAAGTGTTGCTTTTTTAGGTCTATAAGCCCGTATCCCTTAATCCCTCGCCATGATTGACAATCATGATTTAGGGTATATGGTGTCCCATTCTAATCCAGCAGCACTGCTTTCATTTGCATACTTGCCGTGCGTGGCCTCATTTTCAGGGGAGGCATACTGCCTGCTGCCTTTGTAAGAGATGCAGAGAGAGAGGAGAGGAAAAGAGAGGGAGAGAGAGAGAGAACAAAAAGGGAAATAGGAGATAGAAAGAGAGCTGAGAGGAGAGAGAATTTAGAAAAGAGAGTTGGCTGGCATTGAGGAGAGAGAGAGAAAGAGCAAGGGAGAGAATGATGAAAATTAGATTAGAGAGAGAGAGATTAGAAATTGGGAATGTTTGTGTATGTCTGCCAGGAGTGAGGATAACTGTGTGTGAGAGAGACAGTGTGTGTGTGCGTGTGTGTGTACCAAAGTCAGTCCTTGCCATCTAGCCACTTCAGTATCTCTCAATTGCCCTCCAGCTCTAAAGATGCGTCCCAAGGCACATCGCACAGACGAGAGAGAGAGACAAGGAGAAAGGCTAAATTAGCATTAACTTAATTAATGAGGCATTTGCGATAACAACATGGAATGTCATATGACACCTGCAAATAAAAATTACGATTCGGAACAAATTTGTAACCGGCGATTTCGAAAAAGCTGTACATCCGAGCACAACTTGAATATCAAAAGAATGAAAAAAAATCATAAGAGCAGAATTAATCATATCTGACCTTGATTTTCCGTGTATTTTTTTTTTTTTAACTGCCTTCCCCCAGCGCATTGCAAAAATGTCATTTGCCGTGTCTTGTTTTCATACATTGAAAACTTTAGTAATTTTGTATGATATCATTATGTGCGAAGGGGAGGTCAAACATTTACAGTCCAAACATTCAAACAGAAGGTCAAACATTTACAGTCCAAACATTCAAACAAAAGGTCAATCATTCAAACGGAAGGTTTTGTTGTGACAGATTTATCAATTTAGGTTCGCTGCCGTTTGAACGATAAAATGTAGATTTGTGGATTTTAAAACATCAAGTAATCAGTTATTCAGAGATATCAGTGAAATGTTTTTGTGGCCAAGAAAATTTGAAAAAAAAATGTTTAAAACAATGAAGTAATTTAATATAGTTATTTATTATTATTATATATATTTTTTATAATGCATGCATTTTTTTAATTTATTTTTGATGATTTATGAGTCATGGTAATTCATCAAACAATGGAATTAAAACCAATATAATACAGTAACAAATAAGTATTAAAAGTCAATATAAATGATAATAAATGACATAATATTAATTATAACAATAATTTCTATTATTTTTTTATGATGATCTTTGTCCAAACAACAATGTGAATAAAACCAAATATACTTGAATACGTATTAAATTAATTGTATTAAATAACAGTAGCCATGCTATGATATGAATAATAGACATTATTAAATAAATAATAATTACGTTATTAAATAACTTGAGCAAATAAATGAATACTGCTTGCTTATTTATTTATTGCTTATTATTTGTCTTTGGTGAAACAACAATTGAATTAAAACCAAATATAATCATTATTAAAGAACAGTAATGCACATAATTATTATAATGAACATCGCTTGCTTATTTACAAATGTACTTTTGTAGAAATGATCTTTGGTTAAAGAACAACGGAATAAAAAAGACACAAAAACAACATGTGTGCCTTGATGAAGGAAAACACGATGCACACTTACTTGTGTGTGTGTGTGTGTGTGTGTGTGTGTGAGAGACAGAGAGAGAGCAGGTGAGTGTCTTGCAGATGCTGTAGGAAGTATGATGAATCTAATCTGATTATTATCTGTCTAAGCTTCGACTTCCCGTAACTTATCCAGTGTTTACTAGACTAAGCAGTTTCTATTCGACGCAGACTATCCACACGCATTAACACTCACCCAATTTGTTATTTACTAAAACCGAGCCCGTGCGCTTTCGCATTGTGTGCTTGCGTTGTGTGTGCGCATTATACAGCGTATCTCTGAGTCTGAAGGAGACATGGGGGGAAAAAAAAAACCCCTTCACTTATTCCCCCATTTTGAGAAATTAAACTCTTGTACTTGATCCAGCTAACAGGATTTTCTTAAATTACTTTATAAAAGACCATCTTTTAACTTCCCTCTCTCACATGCAATCCATTCATTAGTAGGTCTGCCTGAAGGGCCTCCCCACATCAATTGCTTGGGTTAAAGTTACAAACTTAGGCAGCTCTGTGATGCTCAGCGCTCATGGTGGTTTGCGGAGGCGGGGGCCGGAATTATTAATTTCTCAAGTATTAGAAAAAATAACGAGATTGAATTAAGAGTATTGGCCCTCCGTTATCCTGGGCGACTAGCCTCGGGGTCCGACTGTGGTGGAGGACATTATGCAAATGCTGCCTCTCTATATCTTCTCTCTCCCTCTCTTTTTTTTTTTTCTTTCTGCTCTCTGAACGAAAGCCACAGGAGTAGCACGGGACGGCGTATCGTTCCGCACGTCCTCGCGCGTCTGTCTTCTTCACTCGTCCCCGAACTTCGCACACTTTACGAGAACAGAATTCTCTGTTTCTTCCCATCTCTCCTTCTCTTTCTCTCCGTTTCTCTAATCTCAGAGCAGGAAGAGATTGTGACGGGTCCCATAAAAGAGACAGCTGTCAAAACACGGCCTGTTCCTGTCATCCCAGCCCTCCCTCTGTCTCTCTCTCTCTCTCTCTCTCTCTCTCTCTCTCTCTCTCTCTCTCTCTCTCTCTCTCTCTGAGGTGCTGATGCTCCTGCAATCTCTGGATGTGAAATGAGAGAGAGGATAATCTGCATCTCTGTCTGTGTCAGTCTCGGTTTCCTTTTCGCTCTTTTCGCTTCCTCTTCAGTTTCACTCTGACAGCTGGATAAAAACTCCGAGCTGGAACATATTGTGTTGCTCCTCACTGCTCGCATAACATACTGTATTAACCAAACTGCGTATTTTCCAAATCAACACCGGAATGACCGGTTTCCAGAGACTGCCATTCAACAGAGTAGGTTTAACAGTGCCTTAAAATGCAACCAAAAGTTTTAACGGCTTGATGCTTTAGTCGAAACTTTCTACCTTCCTGAGATGTCATACACAAGGAGAAGCTTTTCACACATATTTTAAATTTCATGCGATGCCATAGAAGAACCCGTTCATATAATTTCATCGAAATTAACAATTACGAAGACGAGACGTAAGAGATTTAAGATAAATGTTTAAAGTCGAAATGAAACATTGTTGACGATGATGTGATTCAAGGCACACGTACACAAAAAATATGCTTTTTTAAAAATAATTCAACATCGGTAATGATCCACCTGAGCAGCGTGAAGTGAATTAATACTGGTAAATGACAAATACTTAAAGTTCACAATGGCCTAGATTCACAGACAGGGCTTAGACTAAGCCAGGACTAAACAACAGTTCAGTTATTACATTCAAGTTATTTTTATTAACGTGCTTTAGAAAAAAAAACTGTCAGTGCACATTTCTTTCAGTTAAAACAGTTCAGACTTGCATTTTAGTCTGGGACTAGGTTTAAAACTGAAACGTGAATATTATAATGTTATAACAGGAGCTCAGGTTTTTACAGCTAAGACAGTTCATATAGTTTCATATAGACAATGGTGATAAAACTAATATAATATAAACAAAATATAATCATTTATTTAAATATATTATGCGCTGGAATATTTTTGTTACAATTTGCACTTCCTTAATGAAATATTCACAAAACATTATATTTTTATTAAAATGTGTAGAAAATAACTTTTTTTTTAGGTTACTGTAATATCAGAAGAGGTTTTATAACTTCCTGTTATGTCATAGTAGTTCTTGTAATGCCCCCACCGGAGGAACCTTTTTATCCTCTTTCAATTACGTAAATTACGCATTTAGATTTCATCTCTGTCATCACAAAACCCACAGCACATGACACGGACAGCTCCGATCACGACCGCTTGCTGACATTTGTGAATACTTTGAATAAAGAGGCTGCTGTCGGTCACTCTGTTCCTGTAAAACGGCTCAAGAGGGAAACTGGTTCTCTAGGAACTACCCTGCTGGCTAGTTTCTAGAAACAAGTTCGTAGAACTACATGCTGCAAAAGCCCCTAATGCAAATATAGCATTTTAAATCTTTTTTTTTTATAACTTTTAAACCGAATAACAATACAGAACCCTTTTTTTGGCTTTAACCAGTGCTCAGGGTGTTGCTATGCAGGTGGTTGCTTGAGTGTTTTTGGGTGGATGCTGAGTGATTGCTTTTCTTGGCAAAGTCACAAGAGCCCAGCACTAGTTATATTATATTTTGGTCTCACAATATGAGTTTTAGGCTCATTTAAGTTACTTTTTTTATTCGGTGGCAGAGTTTGAGAGATAAACACTGAAGTAGCCTGAATTCAAAATGATGAAAAGTATTCAAAAGTATTTGTTATCTAACAGCAACAGCATCAAAAAATGACTTTTCATAAAGCAAACTGTGAAAAGTAAGCGATCAGCTGTTTACCTGGTGTTTCTAAGCTGTTATATTGGGCAAGTACAACATGTAAAAATCTAAATTAAAACATAAAAAATTCAATTCTGGCAAATGTCAAATCAGCATGCCCTCTCTATGACATTACAACTCGTGTGTGGTAATGACATTGAGTCTCCTACATGTAAGACTTACGATCATTTATATACTCGTAATTATGATATATCTGAGTTAATTCGTAGGGCACATAATACTTACGACTATTGTGCTCAACCAAAAAGTACGAGAAATAGTAGCATGCTTTTAATAACACAGTAAAGCCATACAAGGATGGATAACAAGAGGAGCTCCGAGATGGTTTTGACATCCGGTTCAGAACAGCCATCCTGGTGGAGTTCAGGATCAGCTGGCAGTGCTCAGGTCTCTTCCTCCATGCAGCTTGAGATGAGAGGCGAATAAGTACAGACAGATCTGATGTCAGTAAATATTAGCTTTACGCCTGCCGCTACATTTGTATGTATACGTTTCCTTGATTCCTTGACAAGCTGATTGCATATTCAGAGGCAGATGTTTCTGGAGTTGTAGCGCAGGAGAGCGAGGGAAAGCGGTAGAGTGTAGGGGAGGGGGGCTCCTGTCAGAGGAGAAGGTAATTGGCCCCCAGGCGATGGCGGGTACAAAGAGAGAGTGCGAGAGAGGCAATAGCTCTCGTCCTCCGCTCCCCCTCGCCGTCTCTCATCTCTGCTTCTCTGCAGATCTGATAAAGATAAACGTGTGGCAAACGTGTCATTTGATGAAGGAGGCTCTGGGCAAACACGGGCGACATGATGAGCCTGTGATCTGCCTGCATGAGTGTCAGCAGGAGACGGGCCAGAGATCTCAATCCAGAGCCTCGCTCTCACTCTCCAGTTCTCTGACTGTCTCTTCTGCTGATTTTGCTGTTGTACATTACAACCAGGCACATATATTTATTTGGATGTTTTTTCCAAGTTCCCTGGGCTAGATCCGAATACGCCACATATTTTAGACAGTATGTGTAAGTGTATTAATGTAATGTATTAATGTAATATAGTCAAGTTTGCAGGTGGAATGATTTTCCTAAACCTATCCTAAATCTTTCTTAAACCTGTATATAGATAGATATAGATGTACATGTATTTAGATATAGATGTATGTATGTATGTATATGTATATATGTATATTTTAGGGGTTGGAGAAAAAATCGATTCTCCAATGCATTGTAATTCTCCAAATGATTCTGAGCTTGTTTTTTCCTTTTAATATGTCACGTGCATTTTAAATATGTAATTGTTTTGTTTTTTTGTTTTTTTTTTAAAGTAGCCTGCATATATAATAAAAAAGTATTTTTGCACGAAATTTTTTTTTTAAAATGTATATGAAAATGTAGCCATTTGCAGTAACATGGAAAACTGAGAATGAAATATTCCCATGGTCTCACAGACAAGGCATAAGCTACAGTCCCAGACTAAAATGCATGTTTGAGCTGTCTCAACTTAAAAAATCTTGCTCTCAAATCTTAAAATATGTTATTTTCATTGTTCTGTGTCAAGATGCACTTTTTGTAAAAATTGCTTAAATAATTCAACTAAGTCCTAGACCTTGTTTAAGCTAAGCCCCGTTTGTGAAACCAGGCCATTGAGCTGATAAGGATAATCGTAATTAAATAAAGCCAATATAACCAAGATTCTCACCCATACTTCTAAGATGGCAGTACTGACGTACAGATATTCCAACTATAGACAAAAAGCATAGAAACGCCAATGTTGGTTAAGAGGTAAAGTAAAGATGCATTTGTGTGAATTAATTGTGGAAAAACTGTAGATCGTTTTGAAATCAGATAATGATCGGATCGTGAAGTGCCTGAAGATTCCCACCCTAAAATATATACATGTATATCATTTATTCTTTCTATATCTCTTTATTTTTTTAGCTTATATGTCTCATATTCTAGAAGCTATTTGAAACTTTGCACTGCTAGCACTTTACATGTTTATTGTATTTCTTTGTAAGTTGATATAATACTAATAATAATAAGCGAAAATGTACCGTGAATATATAGAAGATGTAAAGAGTATTTTGAGATTCAACCTTTTATCTTTATTTTTTTTATTTGATTTAATTATTTGTTTTTAACCTATGCAATTCATGGTAATTTTTATGCATTTGCATGCTTAATTTTTAAGCGAGCATGAAATGGAAATTTACCCCATCTATTTTTATTATCAATTACGTGATATTGATCTTATTATGAAAGATTAATCTATGCATGTTTTATTTTTTTTTCACGTAATCTGGTGACATATGATGATTTTTGTCTTTGAACTTTCTTTCTTATTGTAGACTGCAAGCTTGCATTAAGATCTGCCTCCATCCATGGAGGAATTTATCCATCCCTAACTTTTTTCTCTATTTAGACTCTACCTTACAACTCATGAAAAGATCTGTCTTACTTTTCAACTTTAAGGAAAACCAGAGAACAACTGGTCCATAGTGTACTAAAGATTTTGTGTAGAACAGGAAACGGGAAGCACCACTGGAGGAAGCAGCAGTCATGAGCACATTTTTGGACTACCTCTACAAAATAAATTGTGTGCTCATATATTTGAGGGAAAGAGAGCAAGGAGCTTTGTCAATGGAGTGTGTGTGTGTGTGCGCGTCACCCAGCTTTGAAAGCCAAGCCCCCTGGGCGAGGGCTGTGAAGAGCTCGAATGAGACATGCACAATCAGTTCCACTCTTTAAACCTCTCTCAGAAGCATATCTACTGCCACAGTGCTGTCTTCACAGGCCTCTCCATCAGTTAGTGGGCTGTGAGCTGGCACACCGCTCTGGCATATTCCTCCTGGTCTCAGTGAGGTGCAGATGGAGACCCTTTTGCCTTATTATCTCTCTTCATTATTTTTTTTTCCATTTGAACCATTACTCAATTCAAACAGTATCTTAATTTTTACTGACAACCTTTATTTTTATCAGTTGTTTCCTCTTGGAAGATATAACTTTGATTTCCATCATTGGTCACTTTGTCAATTTTCTGTTCTCATTCTCATATAAACCTCGCAAGGTCTTTATTTATGCTGCATTCCATTCAAATTGTAAAGTCTGGATGATGGCGAACTTGGAAGGTCTTGTTGAAGTTTCTATGACATGCTAGCTTAAATGTGCTGGTGTGAGAAAGTATACACAGGACTTTGGTTAAAAAATGTTTTTGTACAAAATGTAAAAAGTTATAAAAAAAAGAAAAGAAAAGAAGAACATTTACAAGCTAATTATAGACCTTATTTGGGGTGGGACTTTCATTAGGCAAAAAAAATCAGTTAAACAGTTTGTAAAGTTGGAAAATTCAATGCAGTGGTATTTTAAAGAGATTAAATGTGCATTGGATACAAGTTGGCATTTGTTTTAAGATGCATTGTTTATAATCTATTTGCATTAGTAAAACGGTAAAAAGTTGTGGTGAATTTCAAACACTGTACATAAAGGTACAATAAGGTACAAAAGCTGTCACTTGTACAGTACCTTTTCAAAAGGTATATTTTTGTACCAATTAGATTCAAATATGTACATATTAGTACTTTATTAGTACTTTAGTACTTTAAGTACTAATATATATCTTTTCGATAACAAATTGGACGCTTTAGGCACAAACATGTACCACCCCTGTGACAGCTTTTTATACCTTTATTTCTTAATTTTTTTCATAGCATCATTTAGGTACCTTGAGTCCAAGTGATGTTTGGCAGGTTGCAGTGCCCTGTTGCATCCAATCTATCTCTAAAAACCAGATTCTAATGTGACTCAGAATAAATGGTGCTATCAACGGCCTGTGTATTATAAAGTGATTTGTTCATTAAACCAAATAATGGCATTGTAAGTCCTTGCAACATTACCAAGGGACGTGTCACATGACCAGTGGTGCCATTCGGCAGAAACACACGCAGGTCCGTCGGGATGCTGACATGTGTTTAGGGGTGGTTGTGGGAGGAGGGAAGGGTGGTGCATTTGGAGGGTGCCTCTCCGGGGGTCACCATGTTTGACTCTTCCCACAATCCCCTTAGAACAAAGGCGTCATTGACAGGAGGAATGTGCCAGGCCACCAGCTAACATGCTAACACCCTCCTCGAGCTCCCTCCCCCTTAACACACGGGGTCTAACCAAGTGATTAGTTGGGGATTAAAATATTTGCTGTGCAAATACCTGCCGTGGCTGTCCAAATCAACGCCACAGCGTAGTTCAAAGACACTCGTTGAACTCGAGCAAGACCTCTAAACTCATGTCTCAGACCCACCCCAGACAACTTCGCAACAGCGCACTTTGGCAGACGTCTATTAATGACCATACTATAGCCATACACCCCAAAATAAACTTTTTGAAATTATATTAACCCTCATGTTGTTACAAACCTGTATTTGTTTCTTTCTTCAGTAGAACACAAAAAGTATGGTTGATAACCATATAGTTTTGTTGACTATTAACATTGTACAGAAAAAACACATTTCTCTAAATATCTTATTTTATGTTCCACAGTCACATGCAGTCTTTAGATGCCATTTAAGTCTTCTCATTAAGTACTTTTAGATGTACGTTTGTGCTGCAGCAGGATTAACCTTCACTCTCAATTTCTCTGACCAAGAATAAGATTGATGATTTTTGTAATTTAAAAATAATTCAAGGATTAAATATACAACACTGCCAACACTGTGCAATGGCTTTCTGTAGTCAGATTAACTTTTATACAAGCTGGACTGAAGGTACAAATTTCATAGGCCAGAAAAACTTCCACTATCCATTGCCTGGTTTTTGGTTGTATTTGTGTACCTTTGGCACTGGTCGGACCACCATCAGTGGCTTTTGGGCCGATTCAGCATTGCACCCATTGGTGAGAAAGACCACACTGATTGGCTGTTCAGTTTAGCAAAATGAAAAGAAAAACAAAAAAGACAAAGATGGCGCACACAGAGAAGGCTTTTCTAATTTGTTTGTTACATGACAAATCCAGTTTAGACATTCTACTAACTATGAGTAGATTGTTAGTGTATGGTTAGGGTTAGTAGAATAAGTAGACATATGCTTGCAAAGTTTCTGAAAGTCAGTATGTTGTATGTTGTGGGCCGATCAATATAAAGTGTTTTGAATAAAATAAAAATAAAGTGAAGTTATTAAGCAGACAGTCTACTAATAATGACTGCTAGTTGACAGTAGAATGTCTAAAGTGGACTATCGAAATAAAGTGTTTGCAAAATCCAATATAGACTGTGGGTTTTTATCAGCAGGATGTCACATACACAACTTCCTCATATCATATAAATAAATATTGAAGAAAAGAAGAAATAATTGGAGCATATTAAAGTGAAGTAAATCACAGAACTATCTAATATATGAATCTGTGTTTATGATTCCAAAAATGTAAAAAATATGCTGATAAATACTATTTTGCAACATCAAGCACAACATAGCATACTCTTTTTAGCTAAAATGAATAGCCAGAATAGCTGGAAGTGGCTCTGGGAGGCTTGCAAATGCAAGTTAAAATGACCTCACCTGCTCTTAGGTTAAAACCTAGATAACTAAATTTAGAAATGTGACAGCTTTAGCGAAAAATTAGAAGTCCTTTAAATCCACCTGAAATAAAATCGCATGTATTGCTTTAGTGTGCCTTAATCTAATTTTTCCAGTGCATGTCAGTGCACTTCAAGTGTTCGTATCACTTCAAGGAGCTTTTATATGGGGAAACTTTTAACGCACAATATTTAGTTTCAAACAATATTGCAATCAACATTTTTGTTATTTAGTTATTACAACCAGCTGTTATTTAACAATGAACTTTATAAAAACTAATTTCTTGCTCACGCTAGCTGCCAGATGCTTTATGGCTCCATGGGTTGAAACAATGGGTGTAAACACACACACAAACACGCACAAACCCCAAACCATGAGTCCGACCACAACCTGTGCCCACAACAATGTGACCTGTACTTTTCTTTTCTTTTTTTTTTTCGCAGTCATGTGCAGTTCTTTTATTAAGGAGCCCTAACCCCTACGACTCCAACCTTCAGTATTATATTTAACCTCCAGCAGTCATTTGGCACCAGTTTCTCTTGATTTTCGGGCTGCCTCCCTCCACACACCTTTTCATCACGCTGCATTTACTTATGTACGGCTGGTTGTTGAAGCAAAGATTTAATTACTTTCTGTTAAATTAATTTGAGAAGGAAAATAAACAGGCTGGTGGTAGGTCTGGGGAACAAAAGGCATGGAGATGCTGGGAGCGAGAGCGAAGAGTGAGCGTTGCTGAATGAGGCAAGGCACGCGGGGAAAGAAAAAAGCAGCCGGGCTCCGACAGGTTTCAATTAAACAGACCCCTAGCAGCTCAGACCAGTGCTACCTGCAGCCCTTTAGAAACTTATTGATGCAGTCCATATAAACATCAATCACTGTCAGGCATCTAGGCCTTCTTTCGTTCACTCACCCCACACCGCCGTGACTACATGTGCATTTATTAAAACGTTAAGTCCATGTTTTAATCTTTTAGTCTGCAGTGTTTTAAAGGGATAGCTCTGTCATTATTTACTCACCCTCATTTATTTTTGAACCAGTATGACTTTCATTCTTCCATAAAGCACAAAATACGATTGTTTTTACGCTATACTGGTCGCTCTTTTCCATGCACTTACAAATAATGCTTTTAATTTCAAAAAGCACCATATGGTTCAAAAATATATCCTATCTATAGTTAAAACAGACCTTGTGTAATAATCAGGCCCTTACTGACTAAAAATCTTGACATTCACTCTCCTTGGTGCAGTCATGGTTTTTATGTTTAATGGAGTTCTTTTCAGGTCTTTTCAATGAATCAGTTCGTTTGAATCAGTTCATTTGATTCATTATACTTGTTTTTAGTTATTAATTCAGGTTTAGGACTGAATTGATGTAATGTATGTTTTAGGTCATTTGTATTTTCATCAACAAAACAAAAATTGGTTTTAAGCCAGTAATTTCTATCTTTTGCTGTAGTGTGTCTTTCAGTATACATTTTCAAACATTCCCTTTGCTATTAATTGTAATAATCCAGTGAGATTTCTGCACACACAAGGTGTCTGATGATAACCAGTGCTCCACACAGATCTGATCTCATCCGCGTGCAGTCTGTCTGAGAGAGACCTAATCCAGAAGAACTGTGACAACATCTCCAGGATGTTTCAAGAAACCTACCTGCAAAGCTACCTGAAAAAAATGTGCAAGTAAAGGACAAAAGCTGTTTTAGGAATAATGGCGGTCACACCAAATGTTGATTTGATTTATTTAACAGAGGTTAAATCAAATCTATATGACATTATTTTTGACAGCATCTTCATTTTACAGCATTTTTACACAAGCTATCTTGAAGCATCTTGGAGACATTGTTCTCCACAGTTCTTCTGGATTAGTCTGTCTCAGTTTGTTTCTGTATCTTCATGTCACTCCAGACAGACTGATGATGATCAGATCAGATCTCTGTGTAGAGCAGTGGCACTGCAATTAACTGCAATTAATGGCAAAGTGAATGTTCGGAAATATAAACTGATGTTTCCTACTGACACACAAAAGCAAAACAGAAATTGCTGGTGTAAAAGATTTCTACACAGTACTGTGTGTGTGTGTGTGTGTGTGTGTGTGTGTGTGTGTACATACAGATTCTTGTCATTTTGAGTAACAAATTAAATGTTGTATGTAATTGTATATTACCCATGAGTGCATACATATACCGTTTAGTTAGATTAGATTAGACAAAATAGTGTTATTGAGATAATAAACACAAATAGCTTTTGCGAGGAGATCGTTCCTGCAAAGATATGAGTTCAATTAAGGAAATTAAGGATAAGATGGTCTGTATTTTCTGTTTGTATATTTTGTATAATATATGTATACTGTTCGTACAGAATTTGCTCTATAGTTAGTGCGATATATTGTGTTTACTTTTCTCTTTTGATCTCGCATTGTCCATTATGGAGTCACGTTTACAAACGTGTTCTCGCAATGAATGGAGAATATTTGCTAAATCTTTTCTCAAAATTTTTCCATCAGGTCTTGATTAATTTGTATTTGGCATTAGCATGGCTGTGAGGTTAGTGAGGTGAGTCAGCACTATGTACAGGGCCTGCTTTAATGCCTTTTTCTGGACTCACTCCAGGGCTTTTAAGAATAACCACTCCCCTCCACGTCTTACGTTCATCACTGCTGTGGCCACACATGTGTCGTACTTCATATTTAGAGCATTTTCGGAAATGTTGGAGGGAGGTGGCGCCTGTGTCAACTCGATTATTGTCCAATGACTTCGCTGTTTTACTGTGCATAAATGGAAATGTATTTATACCCCCGTATGCTACAAATTCTAGAGTGTGTGTGTGTGTGTGTGTGGACAGATGATGATAAAGAACAATGCAATTGTGTAATGAGTCAACTGGTTGGTTTCAAATTTTATCAGTTTTATAATATTGATTTAGTGGGATTATGCCAGGTACTTAAATCTTCAACTTCATTTGTTATAAACACTCACTCATGACAAATGAAATAAGTTAGGATATATTACTTTCATACAATATCTTTATATGTCATATTTAAATGGTTTATGTTAAGATGTATATATCTTAAATGAAACCGTAATTTCAGTTTCTACATTAAAAAGAATGTGTGTATCAGAAACACGTTTATTTTTCTGGCATACTTTCCTGCCAGAGGAATTGTTTAAAAAGTATTTTCACAGCAAAACAGCAGACATGTTTTCGCTACATATAAAATAAACATCTCAGAAAGTGTTTAGCTGTCACATGACTCGAACAGCTTCCGGGTGGTCACAGTTATGTCTCTCAGCTATGTCTGCCCACCCACAGAACGTAGGTGTTGGTAAATGAGTGGAAAATTTGGATGGGGAAAAGAGTGTGTGTGATTCTGTGTAGCCCTCAGCAGTCTAAATCCATTATGCTACCTCCATAAGATCTGTGTGATGTCAATGTAGTGGAGGTGGTTTGCCAACAAATTATCCTTTTCACAAGCATCATGTTGGTTTGATTATTTCAACTCTGATGTAAACAGTCACGTGTACTGCGGCACAACTAACACAAGATGATGCCCATGAGTCCATGCATATACCATTTAACACTTCCAGAACTGGCCAACAGGTATCTACTCAGTGGGCCAGTACAGCTAAGTAGTCACTAACATGCTTTCTCTATCTCTCAAACTGAGTGTCAGTCAGGGGTAGCGAAGCATAGCATGTAATCTATAAATGGGGTGTGTTTTAAAAGGACCCCATGAGCTCTCTTAATCACTTTATCAAATTGTAAGATCAATAAAGCTTGGTTTCTTTAGACTGTGTTTCATTGTAGATGGGCAAAATAGAGAGAGGGTACTCGGGAACCACAATTCTTGGCACTTGTGCATTTTTTTGCACTAAAATTAAGTAGGATTAAATGGGTTAGGAGGTTTGCTGGTTTATGGAAGTTCAGCATGAATCCCTCAGGCTTTGGGTCATGTGACGATTACTGAATGAGCCCTGTGACCAACTGCAGAGAATTTTATACCACATGCATTTATGCATTTACTTATTTTAAATGATTAAATATGTAGCATTAATGATGCCTTAAACTGAAGCAGTATTGTTAAACTGTTTAATTGATGTTGAAGATATTACAATAATATACATCATTATTATTGATCAATTAGCATATCAAGATTTATTTTCTTAATAAGACCTAGAACTTTTTAATCTTTATTTTGAACATAGGTCTTCTGTAATTTTGTTAGATATGTTTAAAATGAAACAAGCTAAAATTAGTCATATGCTACATTCAGTACTTTATATTCACTCTAACCCCCCACTTAGAGTGTAATAGTGTTTAGTTTAGTTTTTAGTGTCTGTATTTGATTGCACACCAATTTTAACATCGCAAGAATGCTTTTTTCAACTAAAATTTGATAGCACACCACTGAAATCCCTTGTTTCAACTGAAGTGTGCTCAATTATTCCCACTTTAATTAACAGTCAAGTTCCGGAACACTAGAAATCAATTCAGTTTCTGTTGATTTGTGTTCCTTTGTAAAATATTTTCTGTTTCAGTGTTTTCTATGATCTGTAAGCCCTGTTAAGAAATTGAAAATTTTCTGGTCTGTGTTAAAGAGACAAAAAGAGAGCGATAGAGGACAAGAGATATACAAACGGAGAGAATGTGATGCCTGTAACTGTGGGTGGCAAGAGGAGCAGGCTACCTAATCTGCTGTGCCTCACTACACCCTAAACAAGGATTAGACACCATGGCCAGGCCTCATGACTGCCCTGCTGCCGTAGCACACACACAGACCGCATTTGTGTTTGCATCAACTTCTAATCCATATTAAATAAGTTTACACAGCCTTAACCAGGCTTTTGGTGAATGGCATGACAGCCCTCACTTCTCCTAGTAGTTGTTATACATCAATGCCAAGTTAATTCCCACCTATGTAAAATTATTTGGGTGTCTAGGAAGTTGATTTACTCATTCATTCGTTCACTCGCTCACTGTAATACTAATGAGAGAGCCATAAACTGTATATGAGTTCAATAATTCTTGATAGAAGGTTGAAAGTCTGGATCTTCTCACTAGACAGTTTTTAATGACACAGACCAAAGATTTTTTTTCCTTGCATACACATTTGAAGCTTCACCAAAGGAGAAAAATGTTGCATGTGCCCATCAAAAGAGCATGGAGGTCGAAGATTTGTGTTTTCTGTGAAAAATTACTTGTCTTGAGTCATCAGCTCAAGTCCAAGTAATAAGTAATTGCAACAAAATCAAAGTGAAGTCTCAAGTATTCTAATATTTACCAAGTCAAATCATCAAAATTGTGATTTGAGTCTCACTCGGGTCCACATATGAGATAGATGCATATACAGATAGATTCCCTCAAGGGGAAAATTAGTTAACTAATGCATTGCTTTCCCCATCCTAGTTAGTGAAGTGTAATGGAAGAATTAATTGCTTTTCCTGCAAGTATCCGAACCATGTGGAGAGGTGCAGTCCTGATAGAAAATAAGTTCCAGAGCAAGTGTGTCTCCTGGAAGAGTGAAATCCTCCCCATGAGAGCTATTTGTCAGGGTGTCTGCCTACTCTCTTTGCCATCGCTGTTCGGTGTAAATATTCATGAGGATTTGAGCAGTATAAATAGCAGAGGTGTCCACACTGCCACAACGCTCTCTATCTATGCAGAGAAAAAAGACGGCTTAATGGGCTTATTATGAGGCACATTACATCACCAATGCCCAATTAAAAATCTCCATAAGAGGAGAGGAGGCAGCTTATGCTGGTAAACTTTGAACAGTGCACTTTAAAAGTTGCAAGTAAAGGCATCTTGTGACTGTGAAGTTGGGAGTGTGTTCAAACGAGTGAGCCCCTTGAGACTATAAATAAGTACAACCAAGGTCACTTTTTGACTCTAGAAGGAATCTTTTTTATGCTGTCCATGTATTGTATTTACAAACATCTCTGCCTTTTTTAGTAATTGGTGTTGCTCCTTTGTTTAGGTATAGTCAAACTTCAAATTTCGGCTGATGGGTAGTTGATGGTGCAAAGTCAATGATTCATGGTGTCTTTTAATATAAGATTTACAGCTCATTTTATAAAACACCTAGTGAAATATAAGCCTTAACATTGTTTAGTAGTCCAATGATGTTACAATCAACATTCAAAGCTGTAAAGTTCTGGATGTGTGGAGAAGCAGGTCAGATTTACGAGATAAAGAAGGCGGGGCCATGCAGTGTATGTAAAGTTAGGTTAATAGGTTTTGTAGGGGACCTCGACGATCACCTAGAATGTACGACACACTTCTGAGAACATGTCATGGATGCCTGCAACTTGTGTTATAAACAAATACAGCTGCAATGGCAGGTGGGCAGGTGTGCAAGAGATGGGAGCGAAGATGTAGAACAGCAATCTCATGATGAGTCCAGCTCTGATAGCGAATGGAAGATTGGGCTCAGTCAGGACCTAGAAGACGACAGGAAAGACGAAGAAGGGGGCAAGAGAAAAGGGACATAGAGAAATTCTAGAGGACAAAAGTCAGCAGGCAGTAGCAGCAGGCAGCCCCTAAGGACTGGAAGCACCCTGTTCTCCCAGGCCTCCCCTCACTGGGTGCTGGTCCAGATGCAGATGTGGAAAAGGGAGAGACAATCGGGCCGGGCAGCACGATGGGCATGAAGGGAGGGAAATGGGGAGAGAGAAAGAGAGGGGGAACAAGTACCATCCCCGCCGCTTTTTATCGCAGCCATTGATCGTGGCATGTGTGCATTGATCCAAGTCGACCATCTGCTAGAGTTAGATAAGCATGTGAGGGTCTGGGCATTGTACTGTCACTCAGAGAGAGAGAAAGAGAGGGAGAAAGTGAGAGATGGGGGAAAGAGAGGGAGAGAGACGGCGAGAGATTAAGCGGAGAAATAGTGAGACAGTGCGAAAGACAGCGAGAGAGAATGTTAGAGACGGAGGAATAAAGAGATAGGGTAGAGTCAGCGAGAGAGGAGAGAAGTGATGATGATGGGGAGGAAGGGAGGGAGGGATGGATGGATGGGGGTTTGCTTCTGCTGCAGGGAATTACGGAGGCAGGATTAGCCTCTTCACTCCCAGGAAACTGAATTTTAAACGGCTGTCTCCTGGCTCTTTCCCTTTCTCTGTCTCTTTCGCTCTCTCCCGTGCTAACCCTACCCCCACAGTGCCGCTTTCTCTCTCAACTGTACCTCATTAGATCTGTACCTCATCAGAGTTTGCGTTCCAAGTGAAGGGGCCACTAACATCACATATACCCTGAAGGTTCACTGAGTCATCCAAGTTCCCCTTAGACTCTTTGTCTGTCTCCTGGTCTCAAATCTCGCATTGTTTACTGCTTAGCCTGTTAAAGAAGCTCCCCTATCCCTATGCCATCTATCCATCATGCCATCATCTAATTTGTTCTCTGGCCTACTCTTGTCTTCCAACCTTTTTTAGTTACTGTCTACTAAGCATGTGCTTTGCTTATATATTTTGATATGCAAATTGGACTTGGTTAATGTTTGACAACTTCAAATGAATTCACATATAATAGACCACTGATGTGAACATAACCACCACAGAGCCACCACAGACATTGAGGAGGACACATCTCTCCAAAATAGTAGTCTAAATAGTAGTTGGCAGTGTTGTTTCTTTAATGACCAATTATTACATTTTAACATTTGTTCTTGGATCTTTAGTTATAATCGTAGTGCTAAGAGTGTTAACCTTCTCTTGTCTCCCATTAACAAGAAGTTTGCCTTGAAGGAGATCTTCCAAATCTGAACATGCTATTTTAACACTAGTTATCATGTCAGTAACTCTTGTAAGGTCCCCTAAAATAGTAAGAAAGGTACCTACTGTAGATACCTAAAGATGACGTGATTTTTTTGATTGTTTGGGGAGTTTCTCAGGTCTTGAGGAAGGCCCCTTCTTCTCTCTTGTTCTGGACTCTTATTTGGAACATGAATACTAAGGTTTTGAGGGAGTCCCGCAGCATACCCTGTTGCCAAGGAGCCCACAAAAGAGCAACAACAGCTTTCCGAGGGACACGAGGTATTCTGCCACCCACACCTCCTTTAGCCTTCTCCGCCCTCTGTCCTTCCATCCCGCACTCCATTCTCTCTGTTGTGGCAACTTTTTACTTCACTTCATTTTCCTCTTTAGAATGTGCACATTGGGGTCTGACTCCCAGTTAGGACTGTGCCATTGTTGAGGTGTGTGTGGTGGGGGGGGTTCCATCGGGTATGGGGGGATTAGCGAGGCCGGTTGGATCATCTTACAGCCGCCAACCCCCCTCCCGACCAGACCCGCGGACAATGGGGATTAAACTTCTCTTATTCTTCCCCCCAAATCGACGGGATGACAAAGACGGTATTCCTCTGGGCCTTTTAACACCGGGCTGCACAGCTGAAGTTACGGTCGGGGGTGGCTAGGGACTGCAAGTGGGGGTGCGAGGGCGCCTTGGAGAAAATTAATCCTATGGAATTTTCTCCCTCACCTCTCCTTCTCCTGCTCATTGCAAATGGAGCTTTGTGGCCCCTCTCTGCTATCTTGCCCCACCAATCACAATGAACGAACACACACATATATGCATGTAAGTTGGTGAAAGGGCCACAAGAAGGATAACACCGATGCCTTGCTCCGTGTTTAACACCCTAAAAGACAAACCAGCAGACGCCAGCCAGGAACGCTTTGAGTAAAGACCAATAAAGATCTACGTGAGCTGGTGTGGCAGCACAGGCCGAGGTGTCAATAAGCTCATTTGGCAGTTGACAGTGATAGCTTTAATTAAGTTTCTTATACACCGGTCTCCCGCTGGACATCCACTTAGTTTAATCACCATATGCCATTCAGAGGCGGCCTACACGCGTAATAGCCTTTTGAGTGCCTCTCACATCACTTCCACACCATTGCAGCTTGTTCCCACTGTATTTGTGCTGGACAGGAAGTGCAGCACGTACTGCAGGTACAATACGTTAATATTTTTTTCCAAGTTATGAGGGTAATTTAAACCAACATCCAGAAAAGGGGGTGGGCTAAAAAGACAAGGCGGCTTTGGCAGTACTAATGGTATGAAGTTCAGACTCCACTGGAACCTGCTGCTGTCGTAATTCTTGTCAACCAGCACATTCCTTTAGGAGTTTCACAAGTTAAGTAGCCAGGTGAAATAGTCACTGGTTGTGCTAGTGAACTGTCATAGCTATGCTTTTCATTGGCAAACTGAGCTGGTGTCTAGTATAATCTTTCTTATTTGACAAAGTCTTGCTAGTTTTGATACGTGGTGAAAGCACCTGCATACCATCATCCTATGTTTCTACTGCTGTATTTTCTGTTTGGTAATGTGACCTGTTGACACTAAGGGCACTTTCACACAGTTTGTGTGCACCTAGGTTCATTTGACTTCATCCAGTTTTCAAAGCTGTGGTATGTACCTGTAAACCAAAAATCAGAATCCACTTAAAAAGGTGGTTCATGTGTTATGTGGTTCTCTAATGACAACTCAGTCTGCCTAAATCATATACGTGAACCTGTTATTTAAGAAGTGGATTTGGTCAAATGTGTGTGTGTGTGTGTGTGTGTATGTGCTCACTCACTTCTCTGACAAATGGGACTGATGGAGGAGTGAGAAACTCTCATAGACCAAGCAATCAAAAATGAAACCTCTGTCAATTATGCACCCCAAAGTTGTTTCAAATCCGTAAGCCCTTCGTTTATCCTTGGAACACACATTAACATATTTTTGATAAAATTTGAGAGCTTTCTGACCTTGCATAGACAGCAAGAAGGTACTACCATGTTTAAGGCCCAGAAAGGTAGTTAGGACATTGTTAAAGTAGTCCACATCAGTGGTTCAACCTAAATGCAACCTAAATTGAGCAAACAGATTGATTTGGGGATCCCTTTGCACTTTGTTTCCAAGTCCATTCCAGTTGTTCAATGTCAACCCATTAACATGCACTGTGAACATTTGGCTTTCAACAACAAATGGCAACCTTTCACACACAATACAAGCTGAATGATTTGTCTCATAAAAATGCATCTTTCACTTATTAGGGCGAGGATATGCAAAATGTTTGCACGTTATCTTGTTCTTTTCACCCTAGCCTCTCTCTCACCCCTCCCCTCCTATCTCTCAGTTCCTCTCTCTCACTCCCACTCTCAAACATGCATGTTTTCTCCCTCCCTCGCTCTTCCTCTCTCCGCAGTAAATAAAAGATTAAATGAGTGTTCTAAAAACACACACTGGTCACCAGAAGATAATTGTTTCAGCTTTGTTTACTGTGCGTGAGTGTTTTCTCTCTCTCTTCTCTCCTCCCCCCTCGTCCTTTTTTTTCTTTTTCATTGTGCACCATAATTAAAATTCCTTTATTTTCAAAGAAGTTTTACAAGAAGCAGCTAAATTGCCTTTTTTGTGTTTATGTTGCTGTCATTAGCCCACTGTTGTATTTTAGGACGAATGAGAAAGGAGAAAAAGAAGTAAAGAGAGAGAGAGAAACTCACTCCGAATGTCCTTGGGAAAGACAGGAAGATCCACTTCATAGCATGTTTATTCAGTTCATGCTGTCCTTTCACCAATCTCTCCTCTATTGCAACCCATCTCCTTTCCACTCCCTCTTTTTAGAAAAGATCAGCTCAAAGTCATTTAGTCTCAAGGGTTTGAACCTCTTCTGATGTGCTGAAATTAGAACTATACTCATTTGTTGCATTGTTGACGATCCTAATTGACACTATGCACTATGCAGAATTTTTTAGATCGACAAATCTGCACATATAACAAAGGACATGGATATAGTGATTCCCTAATGGGTCTGAACCGTCTGTGCTTAACCATGCCTATCAGCAGAGAAACACAATAAATATGAATTTCCGGAGCGTGTGAGAATGCTGTCATGGATGTTCTGCAATCACCCTCCCTTTCCGGTCTGTTTTATTTCCCCCAAACACTGCATTTGGAAAACAGACAGGGAGCTCGTTATTAAAAAGGTGACAATGAGATTTTGAGCTAAAATTTGCCACATGCCTCTTTTGTAACCCATGCACGATCAAGGCCATCTGACACCAGCTGACTGTGAATTGCCACCAGAGGCCGGATGCCAGCAAACTCATCCTGTGCTGCCACTGCAGAAAAGGAAACATAGCAAATTAATATTCATCCATTGACTAGAACAGAAACGCATCGATTTAGTGGCAATAGCGCCAGTTCCCTAAAACACTGCTTTTAATCCCAAAGCACTGAAAAGATTTATGCTAAATGGGTAAAATGTACAATCTTAGATTTTAAATATTGATTTGAGTTTGCATTTGGCTTGCAACATTTCCAAAAAAAAAAAAAAAAAAAAAAAAGTTGCCTTTTGTATTTCAGCACTTATGACTTCCACACGTAGATAGCTTTCTGTTTCGATCCTGCCTGCCTTCTGCTTTTGCTTAGTCAGGCACTCATAATTGAATCTCAGGTTAAGATTACTTCTAGCAGCCACACTTGACTCGGTCAAAAACAACTATTACAGAGATCCAATGTTTTTTTTACACGGCTCTTCACATTGATTAGGCAATGTGCTGCCATGAGAAATGCACTGGATTCTAAATGACAGTCATTTGCATTAAATAAGAAGTGCGGGGCACTGGGGACCTTGCCTGCCTGAATCATATTGGCGCTGGAAGGAAATCACACAGCGCTATGGGTTTTATTCTCAGTCAACACACGTGTGATTCAAACATGTTTCATCACCTGTTCTTTGTCATGTGCATTAGGAAGGGTGCTTCTTTCCTTTCTCTTTAGCTGACAATTTCACCTGACCCATATAACTAATTAGCTGTGTTTCATTGACAAATTTTTTGTAATATATATTTTATATATTCATTTTAATTAGTTATTTTGCTTAAAAATTATTTGTGCACATTAAAAGTTCCGGACATTTAGATATTAAATGTTTAAATAAAAAAAAAAATAATGTTAAATTAACGTAAATTGTGTTTAAAAACGCTGAAAATAAATGTTTAGGATTTACCTTGAAAACTTTAACTCAGGAAATAACAGTAAATGTCACAAAAAATCCTAAGAAACTGCAAGTGATATTCAAATTAAGCATTAAATGCATGAGTAGAATGACTGAAAATCGTTTTTCTTGTTAATACTAAATACTAAAGTAATCAGTAGCACTTTATTTCGATAGCAACTAAATATCAACTAGCGGTTATTAGAATATTAGTAGACTGTCTGATTAATAACTTCTAACACTTTATTTTGATGGGTCCACAACATAACTTTGCAAGTATATGTTAACTTATTCTACTAACCCTACACTAACAGTCTACTTTTAGAGTTAGTAGACATGTAGTTGCAAATTAATGAAAATATTTCACATGCTGTTACAAAAAAAAGTTATAGTTAGTGGAACATCTAAAGTGGACTATCAAAATAAAGTATAACCAAGTGATCTTTTATTTGCCATAATGAAAAGTAAAGTAATAATAGATTGTTCCTGCTCTTTCTTAGTCTGCATTTTGTATTGAAAGGTTTAACCAGCATAGACGTCTATGCTGATCCAGGTTGGTTTGTACTTGTTAGTTTTGATGCTGGTCTAAATGATGGACCTGCATAGGCATAATGTTCATTTTTTTAGCACAAAATATCCATGATGCATAAGTTACCCAGGAGGCCCAGTGGTCCACCAGCATCGCATGCTATTGGACCAGCATACAAAACACAACATATGCTGGTGACCAGCTATGCGGGTCTTTTCAACAGGGTTGGAGTTCTCAGAAAAAAAAACCCCATCATAAATAGGCGTAAATCAGCTGTAGCTGGTTGGCATCACTTGAGAAAGACACAAACAGATCTTGAACTCCAACTACCGTTAATGACTTAGGCTATTTTGAATTTCTTCATAGGTTTGACAGTCTGTCCTTTCTAAGTCCCACTCTCCATCATTTAACCTCCTGGTCAGACAGAAGAACAGAGGAACAGAGGGTTCTGGGAAAGGAGGGGTGAGTGAGGTAAGAAAGAAAGAAGGCCTCTAAAAAAAAAAAAATAAAAAAAATCTTTTTATTTTCAAATGAAAGGGCAAAAAAACGTTTTGCTTGCCTCCTCCTGAAGCGCTGTCAAACTCAATCAGCAGTGAGGACTGCTGATGGCTGTTCATTGGCCAGACTCTAGTTGTGGACAATGGAGTTTGCTGTGAGCCACGGCGCACACACATACTGCGCTGCGCTCGCAGCCAATCACGACTCTCTCAGAACAAGCCTGTCAGAGAACAGTGAACAAAACCCCAAAGACACGTATTTACCGCATAAACAGAAAGGCATAAACATTCACCACTTTCACTGAAACCATTGTTCGACATAAAAGAGAAATTTATAAAAGAGAAACCGATACAACTTCGCTAAACAACAACATTACGGCCACCTGCTTACAGTGCTGCCTCGCATCAGAAATGCACAGCAAAATCATAAATTGGCCGTAATCGCAATTATGAACATATCACTTCCATAAAACAAGCACGCAGGCACACACAATCCACGTGTGCACACAAATGAAAATGGGCCTATAATATGACTGGAGTAAAATGGCCTTGAGCCTCAAGCCCTTTGCTCAGAACCCAAAAAGGCCTTGAATAGACAAGCCTCAAATCACATTGTCGAACAAATCTGGTATTAAGAAGAGGAAGAGAAGACTTTGCCCCAATTTACCGTCTCTGAAGACTTTAGTTAAGCTAGTTACTCTGGAGCTTAGGTGGAGATGAGGGGGCTACGCTAGTGTGTGTGTGTGTGTGTGTGTGTGTGTGTGTGTGTGTGTGTGTGTGTGTATAAATCCCTCTTCGTGTTTCAGGGACTGGGAGAAGGGGCCACTGGTCGCCAGACGCCCAGAGTCTGACACTCCTTCAACTTGAACCCCCCTCTTGCCAAGTCTGTGTTTACCCGCACCAAACAATAGGCCTGCTATTGGCAATTAAATGGCATTTGGAGATCCCTGGTGCAAGTTAATGGTATTACTGTTGTGATTCTTTCTCTGAATGGTGTGAGGGATTTCTTTCTGCACCAATAAAACACAGCTCACCGTCTTACCAGCATTACATAGCTTACCTAAGGCTTATGATTCACGGCTGCGTGATTACCGTTTGACTGTTTCTTTAAACGGCATAGTCACAGCTATGGCTGCCGGGCCAGTCTGCTGGATTGCCTCATATAGCCTCATTACCCATTTCATTTGTCTCGCCATGTTGCCTGTTGGTCGCGAGTTGCTGTTAATCTCCAAATTGAAATACATCAAATGCGGTCCTATGTGGCAGTGCGATATTCGCCCACATACTTGTTTAACTTTGACGTTTTGTAACACCACTGTTTTTTCCATTTCGCACGTTTCATCTTTCGAAATCATAAATATGCAACATTTGTGTTACAAATATTTTGTTTTAGATTTTGTGAGATTTGAAAGGGTTTTTTTTTTTGTCTCAAAACTACTACTCCAAAAATAATTTATAATAATTTATTAAATAATTTACCGAAACATACAGCAGCCCCAAAAAGTATTTGAACACTTAAGGTTAACTTAAAAAATACAAGAATGGCATTTAAATTATTTAAAAAATTCTCTATCTTGATATTAAAATGTGAAAATTAAATGCATTGCCTTCAATGGTTAAGTGCTTTATTTGAAATTCATTACAAAATTAATTAGTAACAAAATATAAACTATACTTTCAGAACAAAGTTTGTTTTTTCGCCAAATCTTTAATGTTAGTGGATCATAATTCATGTGTAATTCATAATTCATAATTCAACTAAATGTAGCTACTAGAGTCACAAGTGGGTAAAAATTACAATTATCAATTAAAAAGTGCCCCAAAAATGTATTGCCTCATAATTTGTTTACTATATATATATATTTATAAATTGTATTATTTTTTATTATTAATGTTATTAAGTATCGGAATGGTTTTAATATACTGGCTTCATTTTTTTATTCACTGGTAAGTCAGTATAGTGTCTTTTACTTCTGTATTTCCTCTCAAACATCAGAAAATAACACTGAATGTATGTACGGCACAAAAAGAGCAGTTATTTCTTCACTTTTTTTATTTCTTCGCCTAAGAATCCTTTCACAATGTCTACTATAGCTCCCACCCTCCACTCTCGCCCTCTCTGTCCCTCGTCACTTGTTTGCCCAGAGATCCTGTTTAGTGTGTCTTTTTCTCCCAGACAAGGGGCTTTGAGAGGAATATGAAAAGACAGATTTAAAGGTGAGAGGTGCTGGGGGGGAGGGAGGGAGGGAGCGGGGGGCTGTACTATAATAGCTCTCCTGCTACATTCAGTTACTTCGCTTTTTATCAACTGGAAGAGGAGGGGTTCACCAATATATAAAAAAAAATCCTCCACAAGGAAAGGTCAAGTTTCTGAGGAGAGAGGAATTGAGAGGAGAAGACAAATTCTGACTGTGTTTAACTGGCTAAATGATTTTTACCCAGAAGATGACACAGTGCTGACCCTCAAAGTAACAGATATCTTCTTTATTAACCGAGAGAGCATTTAATATTCTAGTCACTATGCAAGAGCACTGTATGCATTGCTATTTCTAAACAAATAATGGCTAATAGGATGTTGTATTCATTTATTAACTCGTAATTATTGCTATAAATTTGCATAATTGATTTTACTTTAGTAGTAGTCGACACCAGTCAGATTCAAACTCATTTCTCCAGACTGAGCGCTACAACTCAATGTGTCAGTGCGTGCTAGTTTCAGTTAACAGCTTTTTTCAGTTTTTATTTTTAAACCAGCAATTTCTTACAACTTTCAAAGGTGTTGCCTAATACACGGCACCTAAACGTAACATCCAAGGCGTAAAACTGTGGGTTTAGAAGCCTGTCTAAAATGCCAGAGGGGATATAACAATCAAAATTGTACACGTGTCTAGTTAAAGGAGCCAATTAAGTAATGACATAGCGGGGGAGTCAGGATCAACACTGCCTGAGGAAAACCCATCTAAGAAACACACACACACACACACACACACTTACACAGGGCTGTCATAGCCGCGGGCTCTTTCACCTCTCACACACTCAGTGTGTCAATAGCAGCTTAGTTGCATAAACCGTATTCTGTGTGGCATTATAGGGAATATTAGTAATAACATTATCACTTTTTACCTGGTGAATGTGTCATTGGAAATGCATAATGGGCTTCTGGATGCCACAAAATATTATAATGAATTGTAAATGGGCAAGAATAATTGTTTTGCCTTGAATTGTATAGAACAGCTCGTTTGTTTTGCATACTACCATATAGAAAGATTAAAAACAAGAATAATTAATGCGCAAACGATTAATTAATTTAAAATAAAAGGTTTTCTTTACATAATGTGTTTAAAACACACACACACACACAGTATATATTTTGAAAGTATTTACATGTTTTTATATATAAACAACATAATTGATTAAATATATACATGCATGCATATATAGATAATAAATATACACAGTAATACACAAATATGTAAAGAAAAACATAATAATTTATTTTTTGGATGCAATTAATTGTATGACACCACTAATAATACTTTTTTTCTCATTAAGGATGCATTAAATGAATCAAACAATTGACAGTAAAGACATAATGTTACAAAATATTTATTTTAACAATATTTCCGTTAAATAAAGAATATAAATAAATTCTGCTTGCACAAAAATGTTTAGCAACACAATTATTTTTAACATTATTAATAGTAATAATATTTCTTGAGCAGCAAATCAGCATCTTAGAATGGTTTCTGATAGATCATGTGACACTGGAGTAATTCAGCTTTGCATCAAAGGAATAAATGCAATTGTAAAATAACATTCCAAATTTAAATTTAATACAATTTAAAGCCCAAACATTTAAAAGGTATATGTGCATATATAGTATATAGTTTTTAGGGAAACAGCAGAGGCCGAACAAGGAATTATTGTGCAATAATTATGAGATTTTGTAGATTGGATTTAAACGTGAATTTAAATTTAAGACACACTCATGAACAATAATATACAATTTGTTGAGCCTCAAACACTTTATTCAAGTGAATGCAAGTAATTGATTTTAATGCGTTGACAAGAAATTGTTGAAAAATATCATTATTTTTGTTTTCTTTGCACACAAAAAAGTATTACTGTAGCTTCAGAAAATTATGGATTATTTTAACAACGTCCTTACTACATTTCTGAGCCTTGAATGTGTCAGGTCCATTGCTGTCTATATATGCAGGGCCAGAAAGCTCTTAGATTTAATAAAAAAAAATTGTCATTTGTGTTCTGGAGATGAGTGAAGGTGATTACTTATTGACAAAAGTTTCATTTTTGGGTGAACATTTCATCAAGTGCATGTTCAGTTCTCAGCATGGCCACAAGGGACACTGTAGCAGACATTAGTGTTAACATTCTTCTTCAGTGGTCTTTTTTTCTGTCAGGTATCAAGTGTTGTGGAAGAGCAACAGTTCATAGAACATCTTGCCCAGCAAGTAAAAGTTTGTTTTTTGTCAAAGTTTACAGACATTTGAAAGTTCATTACGGCCACAGTCATCCAGAAAACGTTACATTACTGTTCAAACTTTACTGTCTCTTTGTTGGTGTAATTGTTATCCAATATGGAAGTCGTGAGGATTTTCTGTTGCTGTAATTATCATACATTCTCATAAGTAAAGGTACAAGATGTCACTGGGGTGGTACTTTTTCAAAAAAGGGTCCAATTTGGTACTTTTTGGTATTAAGTTACATTATTACTTAGTGTACGTATTTGAACCTAATAGGTACAAAAGGGTATCTTTTGAAAAGGTACCAGCCCAATGACAGCTTTTGTACCTTTATTTCTGAGATTGTGGGGGAATTTTCTATAATTATTCTTGCAGACAAATATAACTGTCAATTCATAAGTCAATTTCTGTGCATCAAAGAGATGTTGACTCTCACCTTTCCCTCTGATTCTCTGCCGTTTTGTGGTTTTCCTTTCTACACACACCGCCTGCGTTTAAACCGTCCATCACTCACCCGCGATATCAAGTAATAACTATATCAATGAAAAACAGATGAATAAACCTGACTTAATCCAACCAACGTCTCTTTACGACGCCAAGATAATGAAACGATGGAGTAATACATCCTCTCGACCCGCTGACTCCCAGTCAGCACCTAATCCCTGACCCAGGCCGTATCTCGGACTATATGGGAAAAGAATATTCCCAGTCTCGCTTGATCCTCCCTCCCATGTCTTTCCCCAGGGACTCATCTCCTGCAGCGCTGCAATTTAGAGCATTTCAGCCCTAGCTATGATCTTAATTAGCTACACCTCCATCCGATTTCTCTCTCGCATGCACTCCTTGCGTTCCTCCCTCCCTTTCTCTGTCTCTCGCTCCCTCTCTCTCTCTAATTAAGCTCGGAGTGATCCTTGGCCGAGGGCCTCCGTGCGGGCGAAGAGAGACAGAGAGAATCTGTTGGCCAGGGATTACAACCTTAAGCTAGGGCCACATCACAGGCAATCATCTCCCCCACCACCATCACCCCCCTCCGACGTCCCCAAGTACCAGTGCAGCATCGGCCTATGTTGTCCATTAATTTGCCTTGTATATTAAGCAGCCCCTTAACTTGAGTCAAAGAGGATTTCCCACTCTCAGGCAGACGCTGTAATGAGACATGTCAGAGAGAGGTGATTGGTTTTAGTGTCCGACACAAGCGAAGAGCCCTGCGTTTAGCGTGGCCCTCCACTTCCACTCGCGTGCTCGGGTTAACAGATGCTTTCGGATGCATTTTTAAGGCGAGAGGCTGTTTAATTTCTAGAGGGCCCAGTTATGAGCGCATAAACTCTTAAGGTAAAACAGCGTAATAAGACTTCGGAAATCTCAATCCAATGGCAATGAAAAGAAATTAATTTTTTTTTATTTTACAAAAATATAATCAATTTAACATGTACAGTTGTAAATTACATACATTTTATAACTATCCAACAAAATATAAGTACCGATAAATATTTGGGCACTGATGGGAATGTAAAATTGCATAACACAATAGAAAAAATAGCAAACAAATTATGCTAAAATAACTTTTCTAGGCAATTATTTTTAGCCAGCAGGTATCAAAGATTTGAATTTGTTGTATGAAATCACTTCTCCTCTAATTCACACAGGTGGCCTAGCAGAGTAACCAGTGGTGTTCATCACATTCATTTTTAACATTTTTTTCTTCCTGAGACCTGGCTGTGGAGTTTTCACCTCTGTAGTGGACATTATATTTTAGTAAATTTCTCTGAGACCTCACATGTCCCAGTTTTAAGCCTGGCTCTACTGCATAGAACACATTCGGGGCTTTTCAGAGACAGCAGATATTTGGAAGTTTGCCTTTAAATATGGCTAAAATTTTGTGAAAAAGTTTACATCCTTATGTAAATATGATTATATTTTGTATATTTAAAATATATATATATATATATATATATATATATATATATATATATATATATATATATATATATATATTTTTTAATTTTTAATTTCTCATAAACCTAAGATAGTGGCAAATTAAAAAAATGTAAAACTACAACTAATTAATATTCAAGATGAATGTAATATAGTCTTTTAATATGTCATAAATAGATTTTTGTTGTAAATATCCCTGACAATCCATTACACTGAATGACATTTTAGACAAATGTAAAAACGTATCAGATTTATTATTTGCTCATAAAAACCAAAAAATCGCAATTAAATCAAAACGAAAACTTTTTAATGTTTTTAGGAAAAACGACAATTTAAATCAGTAGCACACATTTATGCTTTAACCCTTTTTTCATATTTGACCCACATATAGATGTATATGTCTATATAGGATGTATATATGTATAAATAAACACGCGCGCACACACGCACTTACAAATGTTTTTCAGATTCACCTGCTACTTGAATGTGTGGCCAAAAGTTAATTATGGACCCGGGTACACAGTAGATTTTTTTATAAAGACTGCTCTCTCTCTCTCTCTCTCTCTCTCCCTCTGTTTCAGTTCCCTTTCTTCCTTGCTCACTCACTCTCTCGCTCTTACGATGAAAGTGCACTAGCCGCTGGTTCCACTCTTACCGAGAGGCAGGCCAGTGATTAGTGGGGCGGAAGGCCAGCGCAGCCCCTTTCATTTGGGCCCGGGTGGGGGGGACCGGCGAGGGGAGGGCCACGGCGGTGTATCTGTGGCTGACAATGGCGATTACCTTCCCCTTTATCTGGCCAAAAGAAGGGGCTTTGAGAGAGCAATCTGAGGAGTGGAGGAAATGGCACGACACGGGATTAGCCACACAACAGGATGGTAAATTAAATGTTGGAGATGAAAGAATGAGCTCTGACATGCATCAATAGAGAGCATTGGCTGCATTCTAATAATGCAGAGGAGAGAAATACCTGCAGAGATTAGTAAAGGGGGAAAGGGAGAGGGTGAGAGAAAGAGCGACACAGAGAGAGGATATGAAATCAAATGAATGGCCGACCAGAGCCGCGAGGTTAACCGTGTGCACATGTGTGCGTGCGTTTACATTAGTGTCCCTGTGATTAAAGATCACGCACAAACATACTGTTTTACACACAAAAGGGTTCTGAATGAAGCATTCGCTGAGAATTCGAGGATTGTCCATAAGCTGTGAACTTCATTCAGCCATCATTTCTCTACAGCCAGTGCACAGCCAATACACACACGCTTTCCTATTAAGAGGGTGTCACCGATGGTGACGGAGCCCAATCTGGAACCATTCCCAATGTCTCTACCCAAGATTAGGAAGAATTTGCATCCTGATCGACCAGTGGCGTAACGGAATATTGTCTATTTCTCGCCAAGTACATTTTAAAGAGGACAGTTAAAACACAAAATCTGAAGCAGATCTAAATCGTTCAAAACTACAACATATCAAAATGCAGATGGAAGATACACAGTTCTTATATTTGATATAATGTCACCTGAAATAAAATTATTGGCTGGTAGCATTATTAATTCATAAATATCATGGTTTTCAGGGAGTTACACCTTTTTACAACTTTTCACGAGACTTATTGACCTTAAATAGTAGTGATGTCCTTTTTTTCATTTCATTTTTATTTTGAACGTTTTTTGCATTTTAGTTTTAGAATTTGTCATAACACACAGTAAAGAAATTATGGCAAACTTTTCTTCTTCTTTTTTTCTTCATATCAAGACGATTGTACCACCCTGACTTTTCATAGTAAAGATATTCATGTCAGGAAAAAAATATACTGACTGCAATATTATATATCTGAATTGATTACTATGAATTTTTATTGGAGAAAAACACTATTACCATAGTTCATAACTAACGGGTGGATGCACGTGGGCTAATTAGAGATGTCATGCATGTGTCATCAGAAGTTTCAGTTATGACATTTCATTTAAAAAAGAAGAATCAGATCATTAGTTCAAAATAAGATCTTCAGCATGCATTTTGAAAATAGATAGGAGGCATTTCCATTTTATGCCAAGCATTAAAACTTGAGGTAATCTTTATTTTACGGTTACACCAATTAGTATTAGCGTGCATATTACTAAAAAGTTAGTCATTTATTAGTGTTAATACATTCAATATCCTGTCCAATAACTTAACAACTACCTTACTAACTATTAATGAGCAGCAAATTAAGAATGTATTGAGAATTTAATGGTAAATAAAAGTGTTACCAAACTTTTTTTTTTTTTACTCGATGATGCTCAACTGTCCCCTTTGCATCATCTCCCAAGAGCATTATAAACGCTCATTTTCCTAGCACATGTTTCACAAACAAGTACAAGCGCACCAATCCAGGGTTTGATGCAGCTGCCGTTGGAAAAGCATCTTCTAAAAAAAAACCCCACCTCATTAGGTTCTTCTCTCTTGACTGACAGGTATTAGCTGTGGAGAAAGAGCGCGAGGAAAACAGAGGAAGAGGCGAGAGGATGAATATGGTAAGAGATGACGGTATTCATGACAGAGAGACAGAGATATGACAGACAGGCGAGTGAATGTGCAGGAAAAGAGAGATGATTCTATCAAAGTGATGCTTTATCAGTGTTATTAACCCAGCCAGTCAGGAAGATGAAGAGGGTTTGAGCTTAAGCCCTGCAACAATAGTGCGGAACAAAGGCACTCTTATGGGCCCTATCGGAGCCAAATATCAAATCAGCTCTCTCAGAATGATCCTGCCCAGCAGAAGCGAGGGTTTGCTGAACCTGTGGCCCCGGTCTCACACACCTCCACGCAGTACATACAGGCTGATAAGGAAGCACTTACACACACACACATCCAAATACATGCTGATAAGGGAACGTTTCTTTCTCCCCAAACAGCGACACGTCTCTCGTTTCGTTCCTCTTCATATTGCAGTGCAGTGCGCGTCTCTGTCTTTTAGCACAATGCAGCGAATATGAAAGGAATTCCACAAAGCTGATATGGAATGCTAGAAAATGAGATGTCAGAGAACTCAATGAGAGCGAACAGTCCCGTCTGAATAAGCGGGTGACGGGGCTCTGAAGACTTTGAAATATTTCCTATACGTATGTTATGGAGGCGCCGCGTAATTATGCATAGCAGCGGCATTATGAAACAGTTTTGGCGATGATTGGAGGGGCCACATTTAGAACGGTGAAACTTTAAAAGGTTATTACATTTTATTTCCAAAAAAGAACGCAAACAGCGCTCTGCAGCTGATTGCACATGAAGGCAAACTTTGAGCAGTTTTAAAATGTACTTTTCTCGAATGTATCTTTTATTGTTTTATTTATGCATTTCGCTTCTTCGTTTAACTAATTCGACCCACAATGTGAACGTTCATGTATTTTGTCATAATGCATAATGAATTTTTTAAAAAGAAATTCATCATTTTACTCATCAATGATACATTTAATTAGTAAAGACTTTGTTACCAAAACAAAATTGCAATTATCCAGAAATCCTAAAAAAACAAGTTTCCTGAGAAATATATATATTTGAATACTGATACAATAAATGTTACTTGAGCACTAAATTAGTATATTAGAATGATCTCTAAAGAATCATGTGACACCAAAGACTGGACTAATGGTGATGAGAATTCATATTTTAAACTAATAATTTTAATAAGTATTTTTGAACAAATAAATGCAGCTTTGATGCACGTAAGAGATTAAAAAAAGCAACCTATAAAAATGTAAATAGTAATAATAAATTATAATAAAATAACAATAGAAAATATCTAGAAACAAAACAATATTTTTAATTCAGTTAAATGATTAGTGAATAAACAAAAATTAGACATTAAAGAAAAAATGAAGAAAAATACTTATTACTTTTAATCTACAATCTGTTTATTAGAGCACTGGCTTGCCATCCTTAACTGCAGTATTTTGGCAAAACCAATCTGTCTAAATTAAATGAATGTTCTTGATGAATTTCCTTTTTTTTTTCCTTAAGCGAAAACAAAAAGCAAATCTATCGTTCTGTGAATGTGTCATGCGGCATTTGATACCAAATGTTTGTTTCCTTAGTGCGGTTCAACAAAGTAGGATAGGAGGCGCGTGACTGTTTTTGTCAGAGGACAATTCAGTCAACACGCAGACGCTCAAAACTATTTCCGTTCCTACGGTGGCGTGAAAAAAACACCTCATCCGAGCAGACTCTCTCGCCGCTCCTGAGAGCCACGCCACACATGGTCACCTTTGAACTCTCGGAGACAAAACCTCACGCTCCTCTCCTCGCCATATGGCTGAGGACTCCGAGTAAAACGTCCTTGTGCCGAATGGCACTTGGCAGAGAGCGAAAGACACCAGCAATTTCATTATCCCACAATGACAGGCTAATTATTGTGTTTGTTTGCCACAAATCACTGTACAACAGACAGCATGTCCGTGTCCTGTTTTCAGCATCTTAATTACTTCCTCTCGTCCATCCCTCCTTCGCTCTGTTGCCTTGCTGCTGCTGTTTGTTTGCATATAAAAGGCAGCAGCTAATTGTCTGGTCTATAAATATTCGGTGTGCAATTAGCAGGCTGGCCTGCCTTTGCTGAGTGTTATCACCCCAGCGTTTGGAGCGCTGAGAGAGCCATGCGCTCAATTCCCCGTATCTAATGGCAGTTTGATAGCGGCAAAAGGCCCTTTTGTTTTCCGGAACAAACAACAGCCTGATGTTGCCCTTTCTGAAGTCTCCTAGTTCAGGCTGTTTACTCTGAAAAACGCATGTAGAGACATTTGCAGCGAGGAATTGGGTTTGGCTGAGAGCAGCTTGTTGTACACAGGTAGCTGAGCTTCAAGGTGAAGGGTCCACAAAGCTTGTACAGCGACTAGAAAAGGCGTTCTGAGGTATAGTTTGTGGGGTTTTTTGGATTTGTGTGTATGCTTTGATTGCGCGTGCCCTTGTACTGTAATTTTATCATGCTTGTTTCTCAACATTTTTGAAGAAAACTGTCTAGAGAGATTAGAGACTAGAGACTATAAAAAAACGAATGCCATTCCAGTTGGCGTTTCCATTTGGGCAGCCTGGCATGGTTTTTATTTACAAACTGCTTCAATGGATTTCTCAGCTCAGTTAGCTAATGCTTGTAGTGACCCGATCATTGTTTTCTAGTACACTAAAAAAAAAGGCTGGAAAATTGGGCCAAATACTCTTAATATGAAGGATTGATAAACTGTTAGATTAATTTTATCCATGCTTTGAACTATGTGATTTGCATTGTGTTATGTTTAGGGTTAAAGGAAAGATTAAGGAACATAACAGATAATGTTCTGAACTCATTATCATTTTGGCTGTTGATTAGTACTTATAAAGCATCCCTACTCCTACCCAATGCCTAAACCTATCTACCTTACTAACCAGCAAATTGGGAGTTTACAGAAAAGTCATAGTTAAAAGTGAGAACTGGAACTTAAAAATAAAGTATTTCTTTTAAACAGAAACGTTTTGTAACATTTATAAATGTCTTTACTCTAATTTTTGGTAAATTTGCTGAGTATAGTTAGCACTTTGACCCCAAACATTTGAACATCGTTAAAACACATATATGTCAGCATAATATTCACATGATATTGTGTCAATAATTGTCCTTTGTAGCTAGTTGGAAATTTTAGCTTTTAAATGATGTAATCATTCTCCATAACACGGTCACTCCAGTGTTTACCCCACAATATCGTGCCTTCACCTACTATTGCATTACTGAGGTTAACGTATTCTAATCCTGGTTTCGTAGCTCCACACTGGAAAAAGAAACCACAAACGTAACTGGACTGGAACAGCAACGGCCTGGTTTCCATTGGACATGATGGTGGAAAAGAGATCCAACCAACAAAACACATATTCTGTGAAAGGTGAAAATGTGATGTTTTGAGTACTATCAGCTTATGTGGCATGAATGTTGATTACCACAAAAAAGTTTATGGTAAACCTTATGAATAAAGCAGTGTAGAATTCTAAAGGGTTTCAAAAGCAGTAGTGTAATATTAATATATTAATAAGTCTTACTTGTTTGACTTTTCTAATAGTATGCTTTAATGATAAACCCCACTCACTTTAATAATATATATAATAATATATATATATATATATATATATATATATATATATATATATATATATATATATATATATATATATATATAAAGCTACATATTAAATAAAATAGAGAAAAACAGTAAGAGATAAGAGAGTGAGAATATAACTTAACACTAACTTAGGGCAGTTTAGTGCAAGAGAAAGAGGATCTCTTCACGGATGAATGCTGCTCAGCTTGACCTGCTAAAGTGAAGACATGAAGTCTTTCATCTACTTTCATCTACCCTAAGCATGACTCTTCACAGAGCAAATGAACCTGTCCACGCACACACACACTCTCCACTTTTACACACTGCTCTGCAAGCAATGAAGTGTGAAGAAATCACACAGCCTGGGAAAATCTTGACCATCTTAGACAAACAGCAGCTCCAAATTTTTTGATGATTTCTTTGACTTCAAGAGGAAGATAATAAGAGACTGAAGGTCATTGAGAAACATACATTGATAAGGTAGCTTGCCAGCTTCAGGGTTTTTAAATGAATGAACAGCTCAAGCACATTTCACAGAATGTCAAAAACATTAGACGTTTAATAAAAAACAATGGCATAAAATTTTTATTACATTTCAATAATTTTTTTATTTCAATATAAAATAAATGTACTGACCCCAAACATTAGTACTGTATAGAGTAATAAAACTTTCTTTTAGAAGCAGCACAACTTTACTACTGTTTGGGGTCAGTACATTTTTTCTTTCTTTTTATTTTTTTTTTTTTTTTTTATAATACTTTGCATGCAAGGATGTGTTAAGTTGAAATAAAGTGATAGTAAAAAAATCTATTTTGAATAAATACAATTATTTTTTATGTTTTTATTTATCAAAGAAAAAAGTAACACAGGTACAAAAAAATATTAATCAGCCCAACAATTTCAGCACTGATAATAAATCAGCATATTAGAAAAATCATGTGACACTGAAGAGTACTGGAGTACTGTGTTCAGTGCTCTGTTTCAGTATCAGAAATTGCAAAAATATTTCACAATATTCACAAAAGAAATACATGTAGAAGAAGATGAGCAATGCAAATAGTCTTTAATAATCCACCATACAGCAAACACAGGTTGGACAGGAAGGATCACATGTAGGGGGGACTAAGTAGACTGGACAGAGAACAATGAATTAAACACAGCTTAAATGGCAGAGCAATTGAGGACACTGACTAGACACACCTGAACATAATGACACTATCAATGGGAAACAGATACTAGGTCACCCTGAACAGATGAGGGATAAAAACACAACATAACTGTTCACAGGTCTGACAGTTTGCCCCTTTCAGAAAGCGCAATCCCCGACCCAGAAACAAAGGGTGGGACTGAGGGGGACTCTGGAGGAGGACAAAGGACTGGATGTGGAATGGTGACAGGGTATGGCAAAGGGCTTGCAGGAAGGCAGGCAGAAAGTGCAGGTGGAGGTTCAAGTGGAGGATGCAGTCCCAGGACAAACAGAATCCAGGGTGGCCATTGAAGAATCAGAAGGAGCCAGGGCAGAGCAGATGGAGGAAGGAATTTGAACAGAGACAGGAAAGGACTTGGAGCGAAAGGAGCAAGGCGGAACCCAGGCTGCAGCCATGACAGAGGACTAAGGTGGAGCTGAAGGGAAGGTGGAGCCTGACAGAGCTGGAGGGACAAGGTGTAGCTGGAGGAGAGGAGTCCCGAGGCAGCAGATTGTCGACAACAGACCAAGGTTGAGCCAGGGTGCAGAGGAGGGACCTTGAAGCCAAGGTGGGCCCGCTGGGTCAAAGAGTACAGGACCCAGAGACAAAGGATCCCAGAATTTAAGCTGACAGACAACAGTGGTGCAATGGTGAGGAATTGTGCAGAGGTGGTAGGAGAGGGAGGCTGGGCAGGAGTTCAGGATACTCAGGAGCATAGGAACAATGTGTGCTTCCCACACACACCACAAGGCCACTTCTAACACCAGGACCATCAGAGACAGGGGAACGGCCTTCATGGTTGTTTCAGGATTTGCAGATTCAGGGCAGACAGACGGTTCAGACAAAGGCAGGAGAACAGTGGGCATATCTCCATATATATCATATCATTGTCCGCTGAGCTTGGCTCATCCTCATCAATGGTCATCCATCAGCACTTTAGCCGGCTCTTTCACCTAGTCTGAGATGTTGGGCTCTAGCTCTGGGGTGATGGCCATGACTTGTTGGTCGCAGCAGGCTCTGGTTCTCCATCAGCGGTGGGCTCAGGCTCTTGCTCTGCCCAGCAGGGTGATGGTGGGCTGGGCTCTGGGTCCTGTGGTATTCCAGATCAGAGTAGGACGCTCTCCAGAAATCAAAACATGGCGAACCTCTAGTTCAGTCCAGTGATGTTTGGGAGGTCCGTGGGGTATCAGGTCGTGCCTCTGACAAAGAAATCACCATCAAATCTATAACAAACAAAAAGAAAAACTTTCAAAAACAAAACACAGGCATACAAGCCGCATAACTTTTTGGGTCCGGTATTCTGTCACAGCTACAGTCTATGAAACACACAAAGAGGATGATGAGCAATGCAAAAAGTCTTTAATAATCCACCACACAGCAAACAGAGGTCGGACAGGCAGGATCACATGGAGGGACTAAGTATACTGGACAGAGAACAATGAACTGAACACAGCTTAAATGGTAGAGCAACTGATGATAATGACAAGACACACCTGAACATAATGATACTATCAAGGGGAGACAGATACTAGGTCACCCTGAACACATGAGGAATGAAAACACAACAAAACAACAAAAGTACTGTTTTGCTGTATTTTTGTTCAAATAAATGCACTGATGAGCATGAGATACTCCTTTAAAAACATGAAATATCTTATTGATCCCAAACTTTTTAATGGCGGTGAAATGCACAAATAAACTGATTAAACTCAACAGAATCAGAAAGAGCATCCAAAAAGAATATTTTTGCATTGGTATAAGGCTGCAGCACGGTGTTAAAACGTGTGCTGTATCAGTCCATGTATTGGAAAAAGTAGCTCTCTACTGGAAAAACTACTCTATTTTGAAAACAGCTGAGCTGCCGTCACGCTACTGTGTTAGTAGCATCGCTACTTTTTGTCAGTTACTCTCCCAAACACGAACAGATATTCGCTACTGAAACAAACATAAGAGAGAAGGACAGTGAGTAGAAAAAAAAACAGAGATAGCAATGTCAAACTCGAGGTGAAGATACACCAAAGACATTATGGAGAAGGCTTCTGGTTCCAAAGACTTGTGGGAGCGGGGCGGCTGAAGAAGGGGACTATGGGTAAGGGCAGCGGATGAGGGAGTTTGTTAATTAGACTGGCTGTGATCCTCTGGTCTGGGGGAAAGACAGAGGAAGAGCTAGTTGTTTGGTCTTCTAAAGTCACATGAAAGGTGCGGTAAAGGATAACTGTACTCTAATAAGATTATTAAGTAGCTTAATTTATGAGTGGTGACACATATCAGTGGCCACTCGGGCTCCATATTACAGGCTGGTGGAGAGATTAGCCTCAGTCGTCAGTAACCAAAACATGATTACCCAGCAGAACAGAAGTTTGCCTGCCTCACAGGGTCCTGACAGAGTCCTGCTGTACTCAAGACACTTAGATTAAGAAAACGAGATGCGTGAGCTAGTCATCAGTGACACCACACAGCTACCAAAAGTTGAGCATTGGATTCTGTTAGAATGCAGGTCACTTCTCCAAAGGAAATTTAGAGAGACAGCTGCATAACAAAAAGAAAATATCATTTAATGTATAATTATTCGGTAATAATGTAGCTAGTATGTAATTACTATGCTTTTAATGCATGTTTTTTGGTCACACTTAATTTTAAGGGCAAATTCTCGCTATTAATAACCATAAACCACACCTTTTGCCTCAATAAACTCCTAATTTGCTGCTTATTAATAGCTAGCGAGGTAATTGTTAAGTTTAAGTATTGGGTTTGAGCTGTTAAGTTTAGCCATAGGGAAGGATTAAAGGATCTAGAATATGGCCATTCAGAACAAGGCATAATGATATAGAAATAAGAATAATGACACTTCAAAAATCATATGTCAGTAACACTTTACACTTTGTTAACATTAGTTACCTAAAATTAGTTCATTTAAAATAATAATGAAAGATATTTCTCAAGCATGCCCTAATGTTGTATAAAATTTCGTAATACATCTTTATAATCAAAAGTCGCATCTTTTAATTTCATACGATAGACCTAAAAATGGACAACATATAGTTGCATTTTTATTAATTAACATCGAAAACTGTGACATTATTAAACTGTAATTATATATTTACTGTAAGTACTGAGTAGTATTAACTACAAGGACTTACTATATGGTTAATTTTTGGCTTAGGGTTATATGCATGTAATTATGCCCAATTTATTGTTATAATAATAGTATGTACATGTAACGTGTAACAAGGATTCTAAT